>NC_056743.1:1698466933-1698579433 GCF_019279795.1 Protopterus annectens
AGTATCCTCTGTTAAAAATATACATTTTATTAGTTACAACAATACAACCTGACATACATGTATATTTCTTTTCTGTCCAGCAGAACCCACTGTTGATACATTTTTAACACAAGCAACTTTACAAATACATTTTAACACAAGCGTCTGTACAAATGAATTTGATATTCAAATTACATATAATTCTTTACAAAACTCCAGCTAGCTATGTTGGCATGTTACATATGCACTATCCTACTCTACTACATCAGATCATCACACCCTACATTAGAAAAATGTCTTTCATTTTGACACATTATGATTTCTTAGCTTCTTCTTGGATCTTACATACTTGGGAAGAAAAGAGATTCATATTATGTATCAGAATATTAGCCTGCTGGCTGCCAAATATATATATATATATATATATATATATATATATATATGTGTATATATATATATATATATATATATATATATATATATATATATATATATATATATATATATACAGTGTAGGGATGAGTGAAAAACTCAGAAATCATGCTGAAGAAGAAAAATGCCCCTGAATGTAAGGATGAAAAATAACCAAGTTGGTTACTTGTGGCCATTGTGGAACAAATTAAGAAAATTTAGTTTCTTGCCTTTATTTATTATTTATTTATTTTACATGTGTTGACCGAGTTTGTCCAACTGAGCTGATAGCCCTTTTTCAGCAGAGGCCTGGGGAGAAAAGCTCCACTTTACATAATATAATGGTAGAAAAAGGTAGTACATCAATAATTGAAAAGGTAATACATCAATAATTTGGAGAAAAGCTCCAGATTACATTAATTAGCAAGATATTAGTAGCGTTCAATTTAGACATTAATTGAGTACAGACTAGTATTGATGAATTTCCAGTTACTAACAGTATTAAGTACAGACAGGTTAAGTTACATACTAGACAGATTTAAATTTACTAGCGTTCACATATAGCGAACTAATTATAAGACTTTGGTTCAGAGATGGGGTTGTGGAGGAAATGCAGTAAAGTTAGGAAGTATTGAATGAAGGAGCTATAGTACAGAGATAGTTGAATAGGGTGCTAAGAGAGTGGAAGCGTGGAAGTGTGTTTAGGTTGAGAAAGGAAAAGTGAGATTTTGTAGTTAGGGGAGAAGTTGTACATAGGTTTAAAATAGGCAAGTGTGCTGCAACAGGAGAAATGGGAAGGAGAAAACAGGTAAGGAAGGCTGAGTACTTGAGAATAATTTAAGGAGGCTGTGTCCAACTGCAGGACCATAGAATATGCAGGTACTCTTTTAATGCTGATTTGAATTCCTTTGCATTGTTAAGAGTTTTAATTTCTCGGGGTAGTTTGTTCCATGATTTGGCAGGGTTGTAGCTGTAAAGGTTGCAGACAGTTTTATTCTTTGGTTGATGGGTTTGAAGTAGGTCTTGGTCAGAGCTTCGAAGAGTCCTGGAAGGAGTGTAGTAGAAGATGAGGGGGGATAGGTTGGGACAGAAGGAGGGTTGATATAAAATGGAATGAATAACCATAAGTTGTGAGAGAAGAAGCTGATGGGAAAGTTCAAGCCAGCGTAAGGTTTTTAGAGAGAAACAGTTGTTGTGTCTTTTGGCTTTTCCCGGTTAGGGTTCACCACAGCGGAACTCCGGTCTGCTAATGATTGGCAGTAGATTTTTACGTGCTGCATTGCCAGCCCTGACGCACAACCTTCAACGAAGGTACGCCCATTCACACGTTTCCACACAGAAGATGCTTTAGCGGAGAATCAAACAGGACAACGTCTTACTGTGAGGCGACAACACTACCGCAGCACCACCAGAGAGAGACATTGATGAGATTTATAATTTGTTTGTTGCAAATCTGGCAATTTTGTTATAGGTAGATTCTAACTTGTTGAGGAGTGAGAAGTTAAGGTTAGTTAGGATTTGGGAGATGTATATAAGACTTGGTAGTAGATATGCCTGTGAGAGTGATGTCCTTGCTTCGTTGGTGAGGAACTTTTTATTTCTGAATAAGAACCCCAGTTTTTGGTGTGTTTTAGTAATGCTGTTGTTAACATGTAAATGAAATTTTAGTTGGTCATTGATTAAGACACCTAAGAGTTTAGTGGATGGTTCGACTATGATTGGTGTGTTGTTTAGGGAGAGTATGGAGAAGGAAGATTTAAGAGCAGCCACGGTGGTACAGGGGTTAGCCTTGTTGCCTCACAGCAAGAGGTTTCCTGGTTTGATCCTCGGCTGGGGTGCCTTTGTGCGGAGTTTGCATGTCCTCTCTGTGGTCGTGTGGGTTTCCTCCGGGTACTCCGGTTTCCTCCCGCATCCCAAAGACATGCTGTAGGTAGATTGGACACTCTAAATTGGCCCTAGGTGTGAGTGCATTTGCCTTCATTGGAAGGTTGAGCGATGGGCTGGCAACTCGACACCGTAAAACTTTACTGCCAATCATGAGCGGCCATGTGATCCACTGTGGCAATCCCTAACCAGGAAAAGCCAAAAGAAGAAGATAGAGAAGGAAGATTTAGGATTGTTAAGGTTTTTAGGAGGAACAGTAAGAGTTTGGTTTTGTTAGGATTCAGTATAAGCTGGTTGTTGGATAGCCAAGTTTCAAATGCATTAATGGAAGACTGAGTAAGTGAGAGAAGTTTGGTGGGGGTATCGGTGATAGAAACAAATGTGGAGTCATCTGCATATTGGACAAGTGATGAATGAGGGCAAGATGGGTAGAGTATGTTAGTGAAGATTTTAAAGAGAAGTGAACCAAGTATAGAACCTTGGGGAACATCGGTTTTAACAGATGGGGGGAGCAGAGAGCCATTTAATAGCAATCGTTGAAGAAGCCCAAAGGAAAAACATACAAAACATCCCCTTTCAAGTAGTTCTAGCAGATGTTTGCTGCCATGTCCAAAACTATAACATTTATAATGACTATCAGAATTCTCAGTACACAAACAGCTTAAATATTGCTTCTATGAGATCATTACTGTGACAGCTTTGTAGAAAGAGGTGTACCATGTGACAAGCATTTCCCTTCTGTGGGTACAACTAAATTTAAATATATACACCCAGATATACTATATCCCATCTTTTTTATTGTTATAAAATATATTATTTTACAAGTATTTTGTGATGTATCACATATTACTGTACACCAGTTCATTTTTAAATTATATGAAAGTAAACACTAAGCATGTCAAGTTTTTTTTTTTTTTTTGCATTAAACCAAGATTTTATTTTACATTCAGTAGATATTTCCAAGAAGAGACATTTCAGTCTTTGGTATCTCAGTCGTCTATTGAACTGTCCATATATCAGCTTTCTTCAATGGCCTCTGAAATCTAGAATATTAAATAGGACTATTATCTCTGGAGTGCTGATCCTTGTTTTTTGTCAGCTATAGTTGCTTTGATATTGATGATGATATGGTATCTATTAGAAGGCACTTTATTGTTTCTGTGAAGTTTTGTGTTTTCCCAGTTTAAAGATGACTCTCTTGATTAGCTATTCCTATCATACAGGGTTGTCTTCAGTTTCTTCTCTACAATGGACCTTCATTTCCTTGAACCACATAGGCCCTTAGTTCAGCCATCTTCCCAGTCATTACAGCGTTGGAGTGCCGACTGCACCAAGACTGCTGTATTCTGTGTGTTGAGTCTTCTGGAGCACTTGCCATAGAAATGTTTCTGGCTTTGTTGATTTAACATCTCTCTCTTCTTGCCTTGATTATATGGCACTAGTAAGGCTGTAAACATTGCTAATTTACCTTTTAATCTTGTCTTTTAGTGACTGATCTAGTACAAGACTGAGGTTCTACACTGGAGTGGCTTAGGACTCCAAAACAGCAAAATGACACTGCTCATAAATACTTTTAGCAATCTTTTTATCAGATGCTTTAGTACTTGAGGATTTTTTCCTACTTATCTCTACCTGCCCTAAGTTGATACCTCCAGAGGTCGGTCTGCTAACTGAACCTAGGATAGTTAAATCATAATTAGGGTTTCAGCCATAAAACCCATTGAGCCAGTTAACATTCAAAAGTAAGGAAAGGAACTAGGTAAATCAGAAAATGTTAATATTGTGGTTAAGAGGCTGAGTGTATAGCAAGCCCATAGACAATGGCTGTCATGAGGAATATGTTAGAACTATAAATGGGATGTGAGCAGTGCCACAAAACAATGTATATAGCTGGGAGAGGCTAGTAAAACTGTTTGGGTATTAAAGAAGATGGGTTTGATGATATAACAAGGTGAAGATAATAGTGGCATTTGTTCTGGAGATATACAAGAGCAGATCCATTGATTTGATTGGTGAAGTTATATTTGTGTTTTAAATGGGTTTGCATTCTGAATGGATAACAGTGGTAGCGGAATATGGTTCCATTGTTTAGTTATACTATTTGAATATTGAGAGTCACCTGCAGTATTAGATGATTTGGTTATATTGATTAGTGATTTTTCTCTAGAGAGTAACATTGCAACAGTAGAAAAATATTGTAATATTTATTAAGGGCTGGGCAATTTTCTGGCGTTTAGAGAAGTCTTTGTATTGTAGAAAGTTAAGAGAGATCCAGACTATATGGTTCTGACGACTAGGTAGTGGTGTGTTCTAGTGTTATAGTTTATTGCAGATTTGGCTATTTTATCATAACATTCCTCAAGTTTGGACAGTTAAGAGACTTGAAGGTTAGTGAAGATTAGGGCAGCATAAAAGAAAAGATGGCAGTAATAAAGCAGAGGTTATATGTGGATGAAGAAATGATAAGGTATATGCAATGAACAACCCATTATAGGAAATGGTTGGCATAACAGCATGAGACAGGACTTTAGATCTTACATTTCACAGCAATACTGCCGTTAATAACATACTCATTTTTGCAGTGTTTTCTTTTTTGCCTTAAAACAGATACACAGATGATTAGTGTAGTTCCTCTAATCATAATAAACACCAATGCAGCATGACAGATTACTGCAAATAAAAAAACAGGGCTAAAAATACAATAAAACCAAACAAAATAAAAGCTTTACAAGAATAAATCTGCTTTGCAAATTTTAGCCTGACCACTTCTTTTTCTGGTTTAGTTTCAATTTGTTTTTTAGTAAAATGAGTGAGACTAGCACATCTTGTGGATTATAAAGTAGAACTGCAGTAAAATCTTGTATAGTTTGATTTCAGAATACAGTCATGATAGATAAAACTGAAATGTACCATTTTATTTTTTTTATTCAAAATGCATTCCTTACATTGAAATGTATATTTCAGCCATTATAAATAGACTTGTATGACTTGATTAGGTAAGTGACAAAGGGCAATCAATGACTGTGCAAATCACATTTCATGTAGTAGCTTGCAACGTTTACCTAGCCACAGAGAATGTAAGTCACATTTGCAGAAGAAACATGGACTAATGGATCACGGTGTTCTATTTTAAAATACAAGTGAGAATATGGGATATTGTGTTATCTATTCAAGACAAAACATGTGCTGGAGACATTAGGAAATGTATTTCTCAGATATGGTAGTTCAGTGACTTTCTGCAGAGTGACGTGCTCCTGTTACAATGATTAGTGATCGGATTTAATTATCAAGAAACACGTCATCCAAGTGTTTCCTTTGTTATTCTCTCTTGGTGCTGGACTCCAGACTAAATTGTGTACCCTTTCTTGATGCAGCTAACCCCAGTTGTTTTCTGGTGCCTTTAATTTAGATTAGTTGCTAAAAGAATTACAAGGCTGTATATTAGTAGCACAAGAATTAGCAACAACTAGATAATAACTCAAAGACTGTTAGAAATTGAAGTCTGAAATAAAAAATTATTGATAACATTTCAATTTGTACATTTATTTGCATGGTCCCACACTATCACATTTTGATACAGTGGTAGGGTTGCCACCTTCCTTCACGGCTAAAACCGGGGCAAAGCCACGCCCCTCGCGTCACCAGTAACCCCGCCCACCCCAACCCCCTCTCCGCCAACATACCTCCTATTTTGTGATGTCACGACAGCATCACTCAACGGGAACGCCCTCTTTTTTCGTTCCCGCCGCCTGCTTTTGGCTGATTTACTATGCTTTTCTGTAAAAAAAGCATAGTAAATCAGCCAATTTACAAACTCCGATAGTCTGTTTCCTTTTTGAAACAGAATACCGGAGTTTGTACAGTGTTTTCCGGACTACCGGAGAATCAGTTTGATTTCCTGGTAGTCCGGAAAAAAAACGGAGGGGTGGCAAGCCTATACAGTGGGGGTCATTAATCAACTTAGCTGACAGGCAACTGAATTGTCTTACATTTGGCTAATATGGGGTTTACTGCAGAATCACTGCCTGGCAAAGCCCTTGTAAAAGACTGCCTAAACTGAAGACATGGTTTTGAATCACTTTCAACATGTACTGCAAAACGTGCAAAGTGTGCTATTAACAATTTCCAGTTCATAACATGGAAACAGACTGATTTAATATTACCTCCTTTGGATAATTTCTGTATCTTCTTCTTCTTTCAGCTTTTCCCAGTTAGGGGTCACCACAGTGGATCACTTGTCCGCTCATGATTGACAGTGGAGATTTATGGTGTCGAGTTGCCAGCCCGGCGCCCAACCTTCTACAGAAGGCACACATGCATGCACTCACACCTAGGGCCAATTTAGAGTGTTCAATCAACCTACAGCAGGTATTGGGGATGTGGGAGGAAAACGGAGCACCCAGAGGAAACCCACGCAACCACAGGAAGGACATGCAAACTCTGCACAGAAGGCACCCCAGCCAAGGATTGAACCAGAGAACCTCTTTTATTGAGGTGACAATGCTAACTGCTGCACCACTGTGGATAATTTCTGTATCATTATTATTATTATCATTATTATTATTACTATTATTCCTTCTGCACTATGTGGGACTGAGAAAGTCATTGGTAAGTAAAAGTGTGCTATCACATTTGTCTGTCTTCCTTGGACACCATTCTAAAAAAACTTCAGTTTTAATTTATAACTAGCATTTATCTTTAGTATACGGTAACTTGTTTTTGCATGGCTGACTTTATAAAATGATGGATATTTAAGCTGCCCAATGTATTATTGTAACATATTTAATGGTCATGCTATGCACTGAAGACCCAGTGCCGATAATATGTACTAAAAGCAAGGCTTCTTTTGTTTTTGCATTATTAAGTATATAAATATTTTCTCCTAGATCACTCCTAAATGTGGTGTATTTAGTGTGTTCTATCTATGTACCAAAAGAAAAATGCAATAAAATATCTTTCTAATGCATGTACATGTGTGTATGTCTACATCTATTTATATCTACCTATCCATATCCATATCTGTCTATACTCATGATATCCATGATGTTACATGCTCCTTTGCCTCTGTCTATACTCATGATATCCATGATGTTACATGCTCCTTTGCCTCTGTCTATACTCATGATATCCATGATGTTACATGCTCCTTTGCCTCTGTCTATACTCATGAGATCCATGATGTTATATGCTCCTTTGCCTCTGTCTATACTCATGAGATCCATGATGTTACATGCTCCTTTGCCTCTGTCTATACTCATGATATCCATGATGTTACATGCTCCTTTGCCTCTGTCTATACTCATGATATCCATGATGTTACATGCTCCTTTGCCTCTGTCTATACTCATGAGATCCATGATGTTACATGCTCCTTTGCCTCTGTCTATACTCATGATATCCATGATGTTACATGCTCCTTTGCCTCTGTCTATACTCATGATATCTATGATGTTACATGCTCCTTTGCCTCTGTCTATACTCATGAGATCCATGATGTTACTTGCTCCTTTGCCTCTGTCTATACTCATGAGATCCATGATGTTACATGCTCCTTTGCCTCTGTCTATACTCATGATATCCATGATGTTACATGCTCCTTTTCCTCTGTCTATACTCATGATATCCATGATGTTACATGCTCCTTTGCCTCTGTCTATACTCATGATATCCATGATGTTACATGCTCCTTTGCCTCTGTCTATACTCATGAGATCCATGATGTTACATGCTCCTTTGCCTCTGTCTATACTCATGATATCCATGATGTTACATGCTCCTTTGCCTCTGTCTATACTCATGAGATCCATAATGTTATATGCTCCTTTGCCTCTGTCTATACTCATGAGATCCATGATGTTACATGCTCCTTTGCCTCTGTCTATACTCATGATATCCATGATGTTACATGCTCCTTTGCCTCTGTCTATACTCATGATATCCATGATGTTACATGCTCCTTTGCCTCTGTCTATACTCATGAGATCCATGATGTTACATGCTCCTTTGCCTCTGTCTATACTCATGAGATCCATGATGTTACATGCTCCTTTGCCTCTGTCTATACTCATGATATCCATGATGTTACATGCTCCTTTGCCTCTGTCTATACTCATGAGATCCATGATGTTACATGCTCCTTTGCCTCTGTCTATACTCATGATATCCATGATGTTACATGCTCCTTTTCCTCTGTCTATACTCATGATATCCATGATGTTACATGCGCCTTTGCCTCATTTTCTGCTATTTAAAACAAATATTTCAGTAACTATAAACATTGTGCTCATCATGTATGCCTGGTTAAATGCTAAGTGGCTGGCATTATGCCAGTAATGAGAATACTGGACTATAAATCTAGAAACTTTGCAGGAAACAAATAACCCCACAGACAGGTATGGAGATAGACATCAAACTTCTTGCCCAAGAACATATGAGATTATTTCAGTTACTGTTGACATTTTTACACTATAATCTGTTCAAGATGTTGGCTAATGTAGCCTGGTAATGACGCACTTCCCTTGGAAAATATGTCATTGTTTTGTTGTGTACATCTAAATAGCTGTTCATACTAAAAAGCTGTCTCAATTTCTTCCTGCTTTACGACTTTTTTATTCTTTTATATCATATTTCAAGTTGGTGTTGATGCTGGCAGAATGCTTTTATATACCATTTTGTTTCCTAGACTTTGTATGGCTTAAGTCGTAGCTGAAAAGGGTTCACTTCAGATAAGCTCACATTAAACAAGTAAACAAATATATATGACATCAGATGTTGCAACCCAATAAGTAAGACCCTTGACAGCGCACCTTCCATTTAAGACCTGGTGACAAATATCTTACTTGCAATTGTTTGGGCACTTGAGGAAAAAAGTGAGACATTTACTATCTCTCTTGAAAGAGCATACACCATTTTCAGTTTACAGTACAGGTGAGCTCCGTCTTTTGAAGCAATACAGTATATGAGGCCATCTGATTCTGTTCCAAAGACACAAATGTTCTTAGAACATAGAAACATAGCAGGTAATCAGATGAACCATAACGCGCCCCTTTAAACAGACAAACTTGAAAGTTCTTATCATCCTTTACAAATATGAAATAGTGCTGACTTTCTAAATTGAGCAAGACTTTACATGATAACCCTGGTGTAAATATGTGTTTATCCATCTGGTCATTAAGATTAGCCTTAAAGGTAAACAAAGCAGTATTTTGTTTGACTTGTAGTGGTAACTTATTCCATAAGCTATGAATATTTTGAGTTAGGAACATATACCTCAATTTTTCTTGGTTAGAAATCCTTGGAGTCATTCTAGTTGAGCCATATACTTTTGTAGATACCAAGGTAGCATTGCATTCAGTGATGGGTCAGAGGCATTTTATTCAACAATGGGTTGGATAAGGGAACAGTACAGTGGTACAATATCTTTGGATCTTAAAGACATTTTTTTGGCAATCATCTTGTCCATATAAAAGGATTTCCTGACCCTGGGAGAAACATGATGATTAAATGAGAGACAGAGAGAGAGAGAGAGAGTCAGCCTTATAAGTACCTAGGTGACTTATAACTGGATCTGTCCAAAAACGAGTACCATTTATGACATATGAGGTAAGAACAACCAGTCTGACAAACATTTCTATGCTGCACTTTTTTCATTAAATTTGAGACCATTTTTGATACACATGTATGAGCAAATTCCAGTTCATGCTGCAGCTGTTTTGTATCAGTGGTTAAGCAGATAAGAGTACCCATTTTGCAGTCATCAGCAAACTCAGTCAGCTACACTTCTTTGATACTGTCCTGGATATCTCCAAAATGAATTCCAAACAGGAGAGATCCAAGAACTGACCCCTCTGGTACCCCACTAGGCACTAATTAGACTGCATCCTGGTATGTTGTCCTGTCACATACAGGTATTATTTTTAGCCACTGACAGGGATTCTAAGGCTTGTTCCAAGATGATTTCAGGGGAAACTAAATTCTCAATGATAGTAGGGGCAACAATGCTGAATGGTATGGTAACACTGGCACTAAATTTGTCTGCTAATATATTAGGTATATTCTTGAAGTCAGAATGTGTGATATTATTATGGATTAGCTCAGTGCATTAGTGCAGTGTTTCTCAAACTTTTATGATCGTGGCCAACTTGGACAAAGCACATAACTCAGTGGCCCACTAGCCTGTTCCATAAATCATATGATTTAAAGATAGGTCATACTTTGAGTACTGACACATGTAAAATCTCAATCCTGACACACTAATTTAATGAATAATTTTCCGCAGTAACTCCTTCATTAGTTTGTATTGTGTATGCACAAGCACTAAAATGACACAAATTATTTTGCCCAGTGGTCACTTCAGCAGTATGACCATGTATACACAACCACTTCCTTGATACACAAATGAATTATTTCCCCAAGCAGCATCTTCATTACTATGTCCAGGTATACACAAGCACCAAAATGAAACATTTCCCAGACAGACCCCTTCAGTAAAATGTCCAGATACAGTATGCAGAAGCACCAAAATGAAACATTTGCTCAAGCGACCCCTTCAGTAACATATGTACAAGCACCAAAATGAAACATTCACCAAAGCTACCCCTTCAGTAAAATGCTGAGGTATGCACAAACACCAAAATGAAAGATTTGCCCAAGTGACCCCTTCAGTAACATATGTACATGCACCAAAATGAAACATTCACCCAAGCGACCCCTTCAGTAAAATGCTGAGGAATGCACAAACACCAAAATGAAAGATTTGCCCATGGGGCCCTTTAATAACATATGCACAAGCACCAAAATGAAACATTCATCCAAGCGACCCCTTCAGTAAAATGCTGAGGAATGCACAAACACCAAAATGAAAGATTTGCCCATGGGGCCCTTTAATAACATATGCACAAGCACCAAAATGAAACATTCATCCAAGCGACCCCTTCAGTAAAATGCTGAGGTATACACAAGCACCAAAATGAAACATTCATCCAAGCGACCCCTTCAGTAAAATGCTGAAGTATGCACAAACACCAAAATGAAAGATTTGCCCATGGGGCCCTTCAATAACATATACACATGCACCAAAATGAAACATTCATCCAAGCGACCCCTTCAGTAAAATGCTGAGGTATACACAAGCACCAAAATGAAACATTCATCCAAGCGACCCCTTCAGTAAAATGTTGAGGTATACACAAGCAACAAAATGAAAGATTTGCCCATGGGGCCCTTCAAAAACATGTACACAAGCACCAAAATGAAATATTTGCCCAAGAGACACAACTAACAAGCATCCAGTCTCAGTGAAGTTCACAGATTCACTGGCTTCAAATAACAGACTTCCTGTGTGTGGCATAGCACAGACAGAATTGGTATTTTTTAGGGTTTCTCCTTCGGTTTCTGGCACACTGTTGAATCTGTGCTGATTGGTTATCTCAGCTTGCAATTGCAAACTGAGATGAAACCAATCAGCTTCAAGAAAGGAGCGACTCATGGGAGCAATACATCCGGACACCAGAAAAAGCCCTTTATTTTGTAAAAACATGGACAGTAAAGTGGACAGAAATATTTATTATTAAATGTCGAGGCCCAACAGGAAATCCCTATGGCCCACCAGTGAACAGTGGACCGCAATTTGAGAAAGGCTGCATTAGTGGACATTATTCCTTAATTTTCTAGCATAACTGAAGAAATATTTGTAGTTTCCTTTGGAATCTGTAACAATCTTAAGTTCATAGTCTGGTTTAAAATTTCTACTGCTGTTTTTAATTTCCATGCCTGGTATGCTTCAGTGTAGCCTTGAGAGTGTGGTATGGGGATTTCTTGAAACCTTTCATGTCTTGAGAGTGTGGTATGGGGATTTCTTGAAACCTTTCATGTCTTGAGAGTGTGGTATGGGGATTTCTTGAAACCTTTCATTATTTTCTTTCTTTTGTTGGGCAGTTTATTAATATTAATAACCAAAAGTGATCACCAAAGCACAACGACACCAGTAAATGCAAGAAAATGCGATGTAAGGCGAAACAATGAAGCCACGGAGGGAGATTCAAACCAACAAGTTTATTCTGCTATAACATTAACGTTGACACAATTTGTTGTCACAATACATTTTCGTTTAAAGTTACTTCATCAGATGTGGGCATGCAATACCTGTTGCTATGACTCCTGCACTGTTTACAAGGCCAGGAGTAATATCTTTGCAGTTTTGCTGGTGTAATTTTTTGATGTCAGTATGAGTGGTCTTCGATGAGTGGTCACTTTTCTGCTGGAAATTTGGATATAACTGGCCATTGTGTCAACGTTAATGTTATAGCAGAATAAACTTGTTGGCTTAAATCTCCCTCCGTGGCTTCATTGTTTCGCCTTACATCGCATTTTCTTGCATTTATACTTTATTAATATGGTCTATTCCTGAATTCACCATTATATTTAGGGTGTAAATAAAACAGCAACAAATACAGAATGACAAAAACACAGTTAAAGCATATGATTTTCTTTCTAGAACAGTCTTTATGCATAAAAGAATATGATTTTAGTTATTGTTATTATTGTTTAGTTATTGGTGGTATAAATGCATTCATAAATCTGCTCTGAAACATGTTCACTTTTGCTAATAGTAGAAAATGTGTGATCAGCTCACACAGATCGAGAAACTATAAAGAATGTGAGAGGAAGAAAAAAAGCCTTTAAACCAAATCTGTTTTGAATTGAAACTGCTTCGACCAGCAGGGATACTGGGGCAGGGGACTTGCCCTTTTGTTTTGGTTCACCTGAAAGCAGCTTTCAGTGGATCTTTTTTTTTTTTTAAGTTGACCTTGAGCTAATGATGATGATTCCACATATATCTTGGCAAACACTTATGCAGATCTGTTCTCTGGTTTCTTATTACCTTTTTACGGAACAGAACAGAACAGTGAGACATACAACAATAATAGAGATGTGATGAGTCTATACAGTGATATAGAAGGTCGTATAAAGCTGATGAGGCTCAACAATGATTTTTTTTCCTCTCATGGTTTCTAGGGTAACAAGACTATTCAAGCTGTTCTTAACATGCACTGTTACCATGGAATCATTCAGTAATAAACAATAATTGTCACTTAAGTCTGTCTTCTTTATGTTATAACACTTATATGACAACTCTTCAGTTTGCCTTAAATGGTGATAACTTTCCTTCCTCGCTTAGGCTTTCCTCATATACCAAGCTCTTGGCACTGCAACAGATTACTTATTAAAACATCCCCACACAGCAGTATTTCAGTGTGCTTCAGTCATATTATTTGTCATTTTCTCTTATTATATATACTGTTTCTCAAAGTCAGCCTGAGTAGCTAAAAGTCAAACTTTTCAGATAAGATATCTGTTTTCCTTTCTGGGAACTGCTCTCCCTTGCAGTCTTAGGGGTTGGGTTCTCCACTCTGGAAGTGTGCATCAATAAAGAAGATTACAATGCTACAGAGTAGTTGAGAGTAGTATGCTATACTGCCTGAATCATCCTTTATGTGTGTACTGGGCTTTTAATATCTGTCATTCTCTCTCCCTCTCATACCTCTCACCTGTACAGATTTTGACAGAATGTCCAGATTTTTGCCAAATGTTTTTATCCGTTTTTTATAAAATTGTGATTTTCTGGCAAATTTGTGGCAAATCATTAAAGATTGAAGTCAGAAAATAATGACAGACATTTGAGTTTCAGACTTCATACCCTTCAGAAAAGTTCATGCTTATGCAAAACCTGTTCTTCTATCAAGTTTATAAGTTTGTAAGAGCAATATTTAAAAACTCCCTATTTTTGGGCCTTTGTCCTACTTTTATTTATGGCGTTGTCCAGATTTCTTCCTCTAACAGGTTGAGAGGTATGCTTTCTCTGCATGTGGCAGCTAAGTCACTTTCCCTGCATGGGTAATCTCCCTTAATGTTTAGTAAGTGACAAGATCTAATGCAGAGCCTCATACGTTACTAGCAATCATTAACATCCCGTGAAGCTACTCTGCAATTTACATTATAAAATGTGTGTTTTTTAGGGGGTGTTGGACAATTCTTTTTACACTGCAATGTCTTGCAAAGCCCCAATTCTCTGGCCTTCAGAATTGCAGTACCAGTACCCTATGAAATGAGAATCAGCCCACGTTCTTATGAAGGAGGTAATGATGAAGTAAGCCTTATAAAAGCCACAGATATCAACCCATAAGACAGTTAACACTCTGAATCCAACCACTTCTGTAGAAATAAAAATGGAATATCAGTATGATTGTCTGTGTCACTGTTGCAGTTTGCTTGTTTATGCGGGCAATATATAAATAAATGTTTTTATAAATTGGACTATATCTGTATGAGTGAACATAAGCGATATGTCAGGTATGTAAATTGTCAGCTAGGGATTAGGAGCTCAAAACACATCAAGCTTCTCAAATGAAGTGATATTTTTCTACTAAAAGTGTCCAATACAAAAAAGGCATAAAGGAAAACATTTATACAGTTCTAAGTAGTTAATGACAAGCATGAACGCTGTACAAATGGGGCACTGGTGTCATGTGGATTCTAAGCTTGAATCTTAACGTCTGGTGGTGTGTCCCAATGTTATCAGTAACCAACATCTTTCATCGTAAGTGTTAGGAAGCTCCATCATTTAATTTTGAATACAGTGATAGAAAAGACCTGAAGATTAAATAAATAAAGGAAAACAGCCATGTTCTTAACTCACCTCCTTATCCATAGGGAGGCTATATGACCTAGCCGGGTCAAAGATAATAGCCAAAAACAGCCAAAGCCTTGATATTACAGCTGAGAAGCAGGCATGGAAAGCTGTCCTAGCCTGCAGCTGTAACAGCATGGCATTTCCACTACAGATGCATACACCTCTGAGCGCTGTGGTCAGATGGTGAGGTCTGGAGAAGGATGTGGCTTCACTGCTGGATGGAATTACTGCTTATCATTAGACATCCTGGCTTTTCCGTTCTCTATATGTTCAACTCTTATCGACTGGCAGTCTTTTCAACGTAGCCTGTGGGTTGCAAGTCTGAGACTCAGATTTATATTGCTTGACTTGCTAAATGGCATGCACCATACAGGAGAACTAGACATGATGAATGAACTCTGGGAATAACAGACTGTCCCAGTCCACAGCATAACCAAGCATGTAGCAAAGAGTAAAAGATGGTAGACAAATGGTAACTATATGTGCCCATACTTAACATACTCAAGCCAGCAGAAACAGTTATAACAGGATAATATGGTGTGTCCATTCCACCCTGGGAACACAGCAATAGTTTTTTTCCAATAGTTTAGAACAAGTCTTCTGTTACTTTGCAGGGTCCTTGTCAGATTACTGAAACAATGGAAAAAGAAACAATAAGGTCTGATAACTAAATGGAAGAAAGACTGAGTACATTTGTTACATAAACATGTTAAAACCATGGAAAAACAGAGGCACCAGGGGCCTCCCAAGTGTCAATCTCTCCAGGAAATACTTACATGGAATGTGATATGAAGGTGGCTGAAGTTTTATCAGTCCATCAAAAATAAGAGTTAAGAGAATGTTTGGAGAGAATTAAGAATATTTTCAAAGTAGTACCAGAGAGAGACAATATTAGTTATTCCAAAGCTAGTAAACCTGAGAAGAAGGCCTATCAGAAGCAGTATTATTCCAGGCAGTGCAGCATAAGATCACCCCATTTGTTACTTAATAAAAAGTATTTCAACAGGACATGAAGTTCCATTTGTTGAGAAGGGTTGCCTAGCACAATGCTGGCCTTGACAGCTCTGCACTATTATCTGTTGACAATATAATTTAGAATTCTTACTGAATGTGTCCTGCTCTGGTGAATGTCCCATAACAAGAAGAAGTAATTGTGAGTAACATGCTGACTCTTCAATATATAGCAATTCCATTTCATTACTGAAGAAGACAGAGTTGAAGTGTGGCACCCTAATGCCAATAACGTTTTTAGAATGCGCTTCCTGTTGGATGCTCAATTCCACACGGTTGAGGTTGGAGAAAGTATAACAAAAGGACCTGTATATGTGAGTGCGGGTACGTAAGAAAAGAATTGCTAAACTGTGTACAGTGTCTTTTGCCCTAAGCATTGTGGGTTGTTGTATCCCTTTAATTGTTGTATGCCACCTGTGTAATTTTGGGAGGTCATCTGACCTCAGCTAGGCAGAACACTATTCTGTTAAGATTCGAACAGGCTAGAGAAGTGACATGATTTTTGTTTAATGGAACAAGAGGCAGGACATAGTAAGAAACTCGTCAATATTTTGGAACCTAAAGGTAATGTTTTTATTTAGGCAGTTATCCAAGGAAAGCAACCTGCCAAGAAGTTTTATATAGTCAAATTCAAGGTTACATCGGGAAAAGGAAAATTTTTAGGATCAAACAGCTCTTAGAGAAAAAGTTCTAAACATTTTTAAAGTAGTAGTTCACATATACACAACTATGAAATATACAGCACCTCTAAACAAAGCAAAAGACTGACTTCTCATTTCATGCAAAAGAAAGCAATTATTTTCTGTTCATGTCTGAAGGAAAGCAATTACTAATCTGTAATGAAATAAAGCAAACTTTTATTCAGCTGGAATTATATTTGTGAACCATTTTTAAGTCAAACTTTAAGTACAGTATATTCTGTCTTCGTATAGGACTATAGTTGAGCTGAAGGTTAAAAGCAAAAGCAGTTTGCCACAATACTTGTAATAGGTTGCCATACGCAGAGACAACTTAATGCTGAAAACAGTACAAACTTCTTTGGCTGTGCAGTATCAGATTTAGATTACAAAAACATAGAACAGAATACTGCTAGATTGTTATAAAACAAATGCTTACTACCTCATATTATTTAGGTAATAATATGAGAAACACAGGATTTTGTTTTCTTTATCTTGTGGCCAGATGATTTTGGTTTGCTGAGCAAAGGAAGCCAGAATGTTCATTAGCTTTTTGTTGATTCTGAATCACCATGGAGGGGTGGGCTTTAGTGCATACTGAGACATGTAGCTATCTTCACTACTTTATAGGTTCATATGTAAGTACTAGGCTATCTGCCCAAGGGCATCTATAAGCCTAGCCCGAATGTGTTGGCTTTCATCGCCCCCTTAGATTAGTTCTCTGTGCCTCAGTCCAGCAGAGCCACTGCAGTGATCCCCGGGATAAATTTTCTGTTTCCCATCCACTTGTCAAGGTTTCTCTTGAAGAGTGTTAGTGAGATTCTCTGCCTAATGTAGATTGGAATCCTGTTCCAAAGCATGGAGAGCCTCTGGGACAGGAATCTATCCCTCTAGCACATCCTATTTATCATTGTGGTGAGGTTTAGATCCTTAGAGCGTGTGGCTCTTGGGGATTTGTTTTTTTTTTAGGTGGAGCATGTCCATCAGTTCTGGGTTGGACATGGCCTTGTATGTCAGGCAGAGATCACCTCTGAGCAGGGAGTATGCAACCAAGTACAGCTGGAGTTTCTTCAGTCAAGCTGCATAGGACATTTGTTTGAGGCCTGTAATCCCATTGGTGGGGTACTTCTGTGGTCTTTCCATCTGTTGCAAGTGTCTTGTAAGGTACATCCCAAATGGGGCATTGTACTCTTTGATGGGTCTGATGAGTGATGAGTAGAGGGGCACAATAACCTCTTTTGCGAACCCTTTTGTGATTAGGTGGGCCACATAGAAGGATTTTCTAACCACCATGGCAATATGATTATCAAAGGAGAGATTACTATCTACTTGGATCCCCAGATCCATTATTACATTTTCTGTATTTAGGGGACTACCACGTATGTGGTAGTTCATGGGTACTTTGTTTTTTCCAAACGGGATGACTATGCACATTTTGGCATTTAGCTTGAGACCATGATTTTAACACCAGGTATCTCAGTGAGACCCTTCTGGAGGATGTCTATATCACTTTAAAACTTAACTATTAAGCATGAGTGTGTTGTTTAGAACAGTGCATTCCCTATTTCTCACAGTAACAATGCCACTGAAATTCTCTTTTCCTAGTGACACATAGTATAAAATTGCATCAATATTGAACACAGTTTTCTTGTCTCTCTTCCTGTCTTTCATTCATATGTTATTTTTTCAGATGGAAAGGGTTGCCCAATCTGAACATTACTCATCTCAACCACAGCCATAGTGAATGTCATCTGCCCTCTGCTTGTATAGGTAGTGTCTGCATTACAGTATTGTTCAAAATCCATGAAGTACCTTAACTCCCTCATTAGGAATAATCTCACGTATCTAGATTCTTCTTCACGCACCTACATTTTGTTTGTTTGGATTTCAGAATTGTATTACAGAGGATGAATCTCTTCAGGAAATTAGAATGCATGTCTGCATGATTACATGCACAGCATTTCTGATCAACAAGAGGACTTGCGCCTGACCTACAAGGCATTCTCTGATCCAGCCCTGATGACAATGTTACATATTTGCAAGAAAAATTTTACAAGGGTTATGTGTTCCATGGACCTGAACCTTACTTGTGACTCTGACAGTGTTCTCTGGAGAGACAGATTCATATCCCAAAGGTTCCTTCATCTAGGGAATAAACTCCCCATCTTCATAAAACAAAGCCTGTCCCTCACTCTCTTCAAAAAGAATTCTGATAAATGGATGAGGAACCATAAATTCACTCCCAGGGTACTGCCCATGCCCCTTACGGACACAGACAGTCTGTAAAATGACTGTAAAATGACTCAGGTCTCCAACACTCAAAGACCCACTACTCTGATACTACCCCATCTCATATCTGGGGAATTAAGATATAATATTGTCATACCTGGGTATTACTGTCTAGGCTTGTAAAGGCTCTTGCGCCATTAGCCTGGCAATGACTTATGAACCTATAAGAAAATGAGAAGAGAGAAAAATACAAGTCACATAATTAACCTCTTCATACAAAACAGACAGTTACAATATTTGATTCTATAATATTTATCACTATAAGAATATTTTAGTTTTTAGGAATGTCAGTAGGCAATTTGGAACAATACATGGACTTTCTAGTCTTATAAAAGAGCAAGTAAATCCAGACAATATCAAAATACTACATCTTATCCAAAACCAGACTGTTTGGGACAATAAAAAGACTATCTAGTCTATGAAAGAGCAAGTAAGTAATGGCAACATAAAATCACACATTTGTTCCAAAAAACTGCAAAGAAAGTTTCCTAACTTAGCCCTTAAGCAATGTCTTTTCTCTTTCATGTGTTATTGATGTTTCAGGTTCATTTTTAATCTATAGAGATATTTTCCGACATGTAAATAGGCTCCAGGGCCCTAGTGACAGCATGTAGCAAGCTATCATCCATTTTTCATCTCAAAAGATGCATCTGACAGGGATGCATTTAATCACAATTTTTTTAGTCTTATAACCTGACAAAAATATCCAAGCTGTAAGACTGTTTAAAATATAGGACTGTACTTCAGCAGGCAATAACAATATACTGGATTTACTTTACTTATTCACTTTTGTTGGCCAGGTTAGTCCAAAAAGTTATGGCCCATTTTCAGGGGAGATGGGGTGTTATTCCTACTCACTGGATGCAATTTGCCTAGGACACCAGGGGCATGCCTGTGATCTTCAGCAGATTTGAAGGTGTTTCACTTAAGCAATAACATTTGACCAAGGGTTGTGTGATTACAGAATAGTAAATAAATATATATGTTCCATCATATAGTCTCAGATTAAAATAAAAATGTTCACAACATCTTAAGACCTAATAGTTTTCAAGAAGCTGTAACATATCAGGATTATTTCTGAAGGAAGTTAATGGTGGATTTCATTTAATTGTAAGTAGAATTTTATTTTATAATCTTGGAGTCACTGAATAATACAACTGTGACTTTTTCTGTTATTGACGTTAGGTTACCCAAGTGGTGAATTACAGACTTAGTCTTTTGTTTCAAATAAAACCAGATTAGGTGCTGCCTTATACACCAGGGAAAGGGCATATCTTTGTGACCCATTAGAAATGGTATATAATAGCAGTTACTGAACTCTGGTTTAACTTTGTCAACCATGTGGTCTTTCTTGCAATGAAATGTTATACTTTGTGAAGTTTTTTTTTTTTTTTTCTGCTGGCTTGTTCAAAGGCTACAAAATACAGAGCTGTATTCAACAGTGGGTTAAAAAAGTAAGAAAAAAGCAAAACCTGTACACTACCAAAAGTAGTCCCACACAACACAAAAATCAATAAAACAAATTGTGCACGCACCACCACGGCTCTGGAGTCACACTTAAAACAATTTATCAAAACTATTTAATAAAATAAATAAGTGATATTCAAATTATAAAGCAGAGCAAACAAAAAGAGAATGGATTAGCACTTTCGGCCATAGCCTTCTTCAGATCCTGTTACGTTAACCAATTACTAAGTTTAAAATACAGGCAGCAGTCAATCTCATTCCAGTAAAAACAACCAATGGGGGAGAAGCTAGAGACCAGCCTTTCATCTTTCCACTTAACATATATAATGTCCACGTCTTCTTCAAATCCAATCAAAAAGGTTTCATCAGACGTCGTTCTTTCAA
Organism: Protopterus annectens; assembly: GCF_019279795.1. Lineage (NCBI taxonomy): Eukaryota > Metazoa > Chordata > Ceratodontiformes > Protopteridae > Protopterus > Protopterus annectens. The sequence continues at coordinate 1,698,487,727 of NC_056743.1, forward strand.
GATCGGTTTTAGTGGTACTACCCCATTAAGCCCAGGAAAGCGATCAGCTCTTAGCTCAATAATCCATTTAGTTTCTACCATTACAGTCTTATTACATAAATCCCCACCTCTTTTATTTTCTTGCACTTGTTCAAGTGCCATAAACGTAAAGGTGTGCATACTATTTTTTCTAACGTGGCAAGAGAAAGCGTTCAGTTGGATGTTGTTCCTTATGTCTGATAGATGCCAAAGGATAATTTCTTTGAATGCCCTGTTTGTTTTGCCAATATAAAAGGCAGGGCAAAATTCACAGTTTGCAATGTACATTATATTCTTGCTAGTACAAGTTACATATCCTTTGAAAAGATAAAATAATCATGTCACTGGATGCTTAAATGTATCTGTATTTTTTATAAAATCACGTGCTTTACAGAAACCACATTTAAAAGTACCTTTCTTGATTGTATTCTTGTTCTTGACCCCATTCTGTTGAAAACCATCTTTAGAACAAAGAAGTCTTTTTAGGTAAACCTTGGTCTCTCCCACAATCTCCTTATATTCTGATCTGAAGTCAAGATGGGCCAAAACTTCCTAATAGCATCATATAGTAACCCAGTGTCCATACAATATGTTAAAGTACATCTTAGCATATTGTTAGCTGGTCTGTTAGTAGACTTCTCCCTGACTCCTTTTGAGAAGTAGGGTTAGACTTTCTCCTTTCTCAATTTCAAAGCACCTCGATGCCACGTAGATATTTTTTTGTCCTTATAGCCTCTTTCAGCAAAATCATTCATTCATTTTTCTTGTTCTAATAGAGACATAAAAGACTTTGGCCATAAAAAAAAACATCCACTTCTGTTGGACTTAGGAAACCCAGCATTTTTGTGCCACTATCACATCCTACAGTGGAGATAGTTGTACGATTATGTGAAAATGCAGTAGCTCTATCCAGACAGGGAGGGGAAAAAGAAGCACTTTTACAATTTAAATCGCAATGAAAGTTTAGCATTACAGGAATTGATAAGAAGAGAAGATACTGTGATCAAACAAGCCGACAAAGGGGGTGGAGTAGTAGTGATGAATTCTGAACACTACGTTAAGAAAATTAATGAATTATTGGTAGACTGCCGTACGTACTTAAAGATCTCTAGAAAGGATGTACAAAGGATTATAACTGTTATACAAGACACCTTATATGATATGCTTATGACCAGGTGCATCATCAAAGATCTTTATGAGTTTTTTGATGTTACACATCCAAAAGTTCCTATATTGAATGGTCTACCTAAGATATACAAAAATTAAAAAGATCCACCAATGCATCCAATCATATCTGGGAGAAGTTGGGTAACAGAACCCTTATCAATCTATCTGGAGGGGGAATTAAAAAAGCTATCACCAAAAGCAATAACTGTGCTAAAAGATACTGCCCACTTTCTCAAAAATGTATTTAAGGAACTGGGTACCAGGGAAGATTATACAGGACTGCTATTAATGACCTTGGATGTACAGAGTCTTTTTACTGTAATACCCAATGATTATGGTATAGAAGCTATCAGGAAATTTACTGATCCTGGCATGGTGGATGTCAACCAGTTATGCAGACTCTTAGAACTAATTTTGGAAAACAATGTCTTTATATATGGTCATAACTATTACTGGCAAAGGTGGTGGGTAGCAATTACCAACCCCTGTGCAAAGTTATTCAAATTTGGTTCTAGCCCAATGGGGAAATGAATTTTTTTTTTAACCCATGTAACATGTGGAGAGACAGTTTTGTCTTCTACAATAGGTTTGTGGACTATGTTTTTCTTGTGTGGCAAAGGGATGAGACAACTCTTCAGGACTTTATATCTTATTTAGAGACAACTACCTCCTTTTTGGAATTTGATCTACATGTATCTAATCAAAAGATCGAATTTCTGGATGTCAAACTGTACCATGATTCTGTGACCGGTTTTAACACCACTCTAGAAAAGATACCTGGCACAATCATATGCTTCATAAAACTAATATGCAACCCAGACACATCTTCTTTGAATTACATTCAAAGTATTTTCCCTTTCAGTTTTCTTATTTATTTATTAACATTTGATTACTGTAAAAGTCTAACTGGTTAGGTGCCCATTTTCAGCGGAGGCCCTGGGAGAAAGGCTCCAAAGTATTACAAAAACATTTTATGAACAATAATGTTTACATTCTTCAAAATGAATATAAAATATCTACAGTTCATATATAAGTTAAACATAATGTGAAAACATTGGTTAAGAATAGATGCAACTTTTATGACAATGATTTAACATTTAGAGAAATTTGAGCCACTTTACAAAGAAATTAAAGGTAAGTTAATATAATCCAAACAGGAATAGCAATATGAAGTGACATAAAAAATAGGGTTATATTTAGAAAGAGCGTGAGAGGAGGGAAACTGACTGAAGTAAGCAAGTGAGTGAAGAAAGGAGAGTAAGGAGGTGTGAGGTATGAACGGGTACTTGATTATATTTAGGGATATAGTTTATTTATTTTTATTTTTATTTATCATTGTTTATTCTGTACTTGAACAAGAAGAGAGCCATATTTTGGCTAGGACATTTTTTCAGAGTGGTTTTAAAGCACTGGAGGGAGGATATTCACCTGAAGGATACAGGTAAGGAGTTCCAGGCTTTAGCAACATGGTATGAGTACAGACCATACCTAGCAGATTTCACAGGGTTTGTAGACAGAGAGGTGTTTTGGTCATTGGATCATAATGACCAATTGGAAACATACTTGTGTAGAATGGCATTTAGTGCTGAACAAACAGATAGATGCTGGATAATTTTACAGGTGTTAAGACACAATGTACATGTTAGTTGAAGGAGTAGTTATAACCACTTTAGACTTTTTAGTGTTGTACAGTAATGGAGTCTGAAAGGGGTATTGGCTGCAAATTTAGCCACTTTAATAAAACATTGTTCAAGTTTTTATATTTGTGATGCCTGGAGGTTAGTAAGGGATGGAAGCCATGTTGGGTGTGGAACGGAGTTCTTCCTGCAGAAGGTGGTTTAGCAACTGTTTTTGAATATATTTTTCAAATATTTTGGAGAGGGGAAAGTAAGACTGCTACAAGTTTAACGTTAGTGACATCCATTATGTTTATTCCTTTGTGTAGAGTGATAATGTGGGATTTTTTTCCAGAGAGAGGGAATGTGAGATACTTGGACTGACCTATTTATTAGAATTGACACAGAACAGGCAATGGTGTTAGCTGCCATTTTAAGGTACTCACTTGGAAAGTCATCATATAAAATGGAACATGGTTGGAGTTTGTGTAAGATTCATTTTATATAAGATATAGGCACAATTTTAAAAGTGAGAGTGGATGTTGTAAAGGTTCGTGACTGAATGTTTGGGAATCCTTGGTTAAAGATGCAATATTATCTATGAAATAAGACTTTAATTCTATTGCAGTTCTGAGTGGAAAGGTATTGGGAGAGGGGTAAGGGTTGAATTTTTGGCCAGGATTTAATGGAGGACTACAAATGTTTAGGGTTGTGTTTACTCTTCTGAAAGTTGTTATAGTATAGTTTTTTTGTCTTCATTTATTTGTTTTTAATACGGTTGCACAGCATTCTGAATTTTTCAAGATATTGTGTTTTATATTTTTGACATTCTTTCTACACCTTTTCTCCATCTTGCATTACCATTCCACACTTTTTGAATAGCTAAATTGCTTTATTTTTTATAGTCTCTTACTTCGATGGGGTGCAAGGCTATTTAGTATATTTAGGAAAGTTGTACTGAATTAATTTACAGCACAAATCATCTAAGGGGAGGATTTTTACGTTGTTCCAGTTAATAGATGATAGCGTAGTTATGAATATTTTTGCGATAAACTTGGACAGGTTGTGTGTTGTTTTATAAAGAATTGTTAAGTGGATGTTTGAGACGTCTGGTAATTAAACAATATATTTTCATCAAAATGTTTTGATTTTCTGGACAGATAGGTAAATTGATCTCAGGAAGCCATATTTTACATTACATGACCTATGAAAGCAGCTAGATAATATAACATATCTAAAAACTCACTGACTATTTAAAAAATCTGAAGTCATTGCCACCCTATTTTTAAAGAATAAACTTATAATACAACATTTCTATGTGCAGGATTGGCTTGCACTAACAGACTATTTAGATACCTGCAAGTTAAAAGTCATATTATTCATTAGCAGTTTTGGTATTGGATAAGGTGAGGAAAAAAATATATATTGTTTTATTCTGTGTTACATAACCATGTAGATTCTGAGGAAGGAAACACTAGAAGTGTGGAGTTAAATTCTGATAACATAGAACTGTAGAATAGGCAACACTGTGTATTTTGCAAGTTGAGTGCAAATCTTTCTTTCACTTAGTAACCATCAGTGTGCCCTTTAGGAAACTTATTATTTAAAATAACTTGGCTTTGTTAAATCACTTGACTATTCTGGTTCACAAATAGGTAAACACTGTTTTCCATTCAGCATAAAAATCATTCACTTCAATTAGGATTATGATATACATCCTTTATAAATTAACTGAGTGATTTATTGACTCATTTATTCATTCATTTAGTATATGTGTAACAATTAAAGAAAAATCACACCCACAAACTCAAAAAACATGTTTATTTCATCATGGTTTGGTGTTTCCTACATTTTCACACCACTCTGGGACTATTTACAGATTTTTTAATATTTGTATATGTAATTTCAAAGTCTGATGACATGGGGTCTGGCATCTTGAAGTAATTCTGATTGTTTAGTTTACCCTTAGGTATCCCACAATGCAGTGTTTGTCTATAAAAAAGTTACATCACGCAGGTCTCTTTCTTCCTAAAGCTCCTGTCACTGCACTGATTTTACATGCATACACTGCCACCTTTCAGTCAGTTAGTTTTAAGTAACTAACACTTCATGCTGTTCAGTGATTTCCTAAAACACAAATAGTGCAAATGCCACAGAACAGACTTTCAAAGTGCTTTTTACTGCTGCTGCTTTTTAGAATGGCTAAACTGCAGTCTTTTGTGATGCCTGAATTGTACTAGTTTGACTCATCTTCCATCTCCTTCACACCTAACCTCCCTAACTGTCAAAGCATTAAGGGTAATTTGGGTTGTTACCTGCTGTGGTTGACAGCTCATAGCAGGAGACTTGACTCATGTACCATTTCCTTTTCTAGCCTTTACTTTCTGTATGGGTAAGGGAAGGACCAGGGAACTGTGACATCACAGCATAGGTGTTTTTTTAGGAGGAAAGTGGTGATGCCAGTTTGGGGAGGGAAATGGCCAGAAAACTACCTGTATTCAATGGCCTTGGTGACATCAGTGAATTGGAGACTGCAGCAGGGGTGGGACAAAAGTTATTTGAAAGTGAAACCACCACAGTACAATAAGGTACTGTCCTACTGGAGAGAAAATGTCAATTTAAAATATTTTAAATGCTCTATTTTTGTTTATTCATAGCAAGCCCAGTAAATAGGGAGAAAAGAAGTTGAGCATTTAATAACAGAATCCCATTGTTGTCCTTTAAACACAGCCTTCTAGAACTTTAGTGACTCTTTTGTTTATTCATTTAGTACATGTATAATAACTAAACATGGTCATCTAGAATACCTTTTTAGTATATCTGAGGAACTTTTCTGTGTTTGTACACAGTATAAGAAAGTGTATACCATCAAGTTCTGAAATCAATATACATATCCCATAAAATTTAGCTTGATAAGAGTTTACCTCTTTTTACAGAAATTTAGTATAACTTTTTGATATAAAGTGAGGGAGATATATGGCACAGAAAAGGGAAATCCACAGTAAAATAATATGTTATTTGCCTTATATCAGAAAAATGTACAACCACAATACATGTTTTAACAAAGCACATAAATAATTATTTTTTGTGGAATATGAAATATCTGGATTCTCCAAATCTACAAAAAAACTTTAGATTCATGATGAAGATTTAGAAAGAATGAGGTTATATTTCAAACTGTATAATTCACAAAGTGTGGTTTCAATTAATAGCCAGGGAAGTCACTTACTATATGACTGTAATTTAAAGAAACTTGGCTTGAAAAGCAGCTCAAGTTGCCAGTGACTTCATTTGTTAAAAGGATGGCATTTGTTCAGCATTTCTGAGTAATTCATTTTATGTAACACAAAAATCAAAGTTAATATATAAAAGTTATGCTTCGGCCATCTTTTTCCCCCAAGTTCAAACCTAAAAAAAGAACTGATAAAAAAAGATACACTTTCTGAATAACTTGATTTGGAGCTACAAAAATGATTATAAAACATAGGAACACCAGAAAATATGCTCCAGTGAGTGTTCATTAAAGAATGGTAACTCCAAGATTTTATAGTACTATAACAAAATGTAGTGAAAGTCAAACCACGGGACTGGCAAATCCGACAATAAGGCACAGACCAGAAGTAAAAAGGAAGATTTTAATCCACAGACAAAAATGACTGAGCGCTTTCTCCAGTTACACTGGCTTCATCAGAGTCAATAGTAAACACACCCAGTTACCTTACTTAAATACCATTATATTCCAATTACTCAATTAATTGATTAAACAATCTTCTAATAAATGTTAAACCAATTGATTTCTTGTAGTAAAAAAATTTTACAAATAACAAAGAAATATATAAGATGACATATAAAAATATACATGATTAAAAAATATATATGTACTCTACTACCATATTGTTGTGAAAAAACAACCTGCATAACATATTTTAACCAAGATGTTAATGAACAACCTGTTTTTTTACAAAATCCTAATTTCTAAATTCAAAATTCAAAATTAATCCTATACTGTTAAATGTTGTTCTATATACAGTATTTATAACAGATGGTATACATTTATATGCTTTTGTTTTTGTTTTTAATGCATATATATATTTAACCTATTTATAACTATGTACCATCAATTGCTATGAATTAATATAACTTATGTCCTCTTCTCAAATGAATTGTGCTTTATACTTTAACACAGGCTTCAATGAAATGCACTCATTGAGCCCTGGAAACTTCGTGGCATTCAGTCTTATTTGCCACTCAGTTTCATGTAGAGCTACATAATTTTTGATGTCACAATCAGCATTTGGTTTCACCCTGTCTACTATAAAAAATAGAAACTTTTTGAATCCATGACAGTTGTTAGAATGTAGATATAAGGCATTATGTTCATCTTTCCTTCTCATAGAACTACAGTGTTCACTTATTCTTTCTTTTAAGCTTCTTGTCGTCATGCCCACGTAAAATGCCTCGCAGGACATGCATGATGCTATGTACACACAATTTCTAGTGGTACAATAACAAACCCCAGGGCATGCAATAGTGCGTTTATAACCCGCTACACTCAGGTAGGTTCCTTCAGCAATATACCTACATGATTTACACCTACCACATTTGGTCATCTTAGATCTTCCATATCTACTGCTGTTCTTTTCTAATATATCTTTCAAATTGTTACCCCTAGCATATGTTATAACAGGGCGTATACCCAAGACTGCTTTCATGTCCTGGTTCAAAAAGTAATCCCAAAGACTTCTAAGATTGGAACTCAATTCACATGCCTTCTCACTATACTCAAGTATGAATCTTGGAGTGTCTTCCCCCCGACTGATACCGATCTGTTCATTCTCCGTATTCAATACTTTTGTCGCTCTCCATTTCTCAGAATCGGTACATATTTGTTCCTTCTCCCCCTATATATCTCCTTTTTGATCTTCGTCAACAATTCGATGGGATAACCCCTTTCAAGAAACATACCTATAAGTATGTAAATCTCAGCCCTAAAGGTGTCTTCTTCACTGATGAGTCTAGATAGACGGACCATTTGGCCCTTGACCAACCCCCTCCTTTGGTACAACGGATGACAGCTTGAGAAATGTAACATGGAATTGGCATAGGTCGATTTTCTGTAAATAGTACTAATGAACTCAGTACTATTCTTCGTTATTCTAATGTCCAAATAATTAGCAACATCTGGATCCCACTTGTAAGTGAATTTAAGGAATTCCGATGTCTCATTCAGGTATGAAACAAAGTCAATGGCACTTTGCTCATCCCCTTTCCAAACAAAAAGCAGGTCATCCAAAAACCTATTGTACGAAATGATGTTGCCATAATATCTGGACCCAAGAATATGTTCTTTTTCCCATGCCAATAACACTAAATTGGCAAATACAGGCACATCGTGCCCCCATGGCCACTCCTGTGGATTGTTGATATGTTTCCCCTTCAAATAGAATATAATTATTCTTTAATATTATCTCCATCAGGTCGTGGCATAGTTCTAATTTTCCTCCATCAAAACTTGTACTAGTCCTCAAACTGTCATAAAATAAATCAAGTCCTTGTTGGTGTGGAATCACAGAAAATAAGTTGATGACATCTATAGTCAAAAAACTAAGACTATTCATATCCATAAATTCTATCTCCTTTAACCTTTCAAGGCAATGCCATGAATCTTTGAGAATGTGACTTGCATCCATTAATGCTATCTTACACTGTTTATCCACATAAGCTGCCAATGGTTCAGTTTTGGACCCTCGGGCTGAGACTATAGGTCGAAATTGTAAATTTTCCGTTCCTTTGTGTACCTTAGGTATCCCATAAATCCTTGCTAACTTAGGGTTTTTGACCAAAAGATAGTCATATTCTATCTCATTGATAGTCCCCTGATATAGTGCATCATGTAGGAATAAATCAATTTTGTAATACGCTCTATTAATCTCATTAATGGTAACTCTCCTATATGCATCTTCTTCACTTAAAATTCTCATCATCTGACAACTGTAGTCTACATTGCTCATTATAACCATCCCCCCACCTTTATCAGGTTTCATAAACCTGTATTGTTTAGATGTAACCAATTCCTTGAGCAAACTTCTCTCAGCATTAGTCAAATTGTCATCCTGTCTACTTTTGTGAGAACAAATTTTCCTAAATATTCCACCAGCTGCTCAAATGCATAAAGCTCATTGTTGGGGGGTGGCATAAATGTACTTTTTCTTTTCAATATTCTACTTTCCTGTCTCCTGTCTTGGGAAGAATCCCTTAACTGCCTTGTGTTAAAATAAATTTGTAAATTCAATTTTCTCATATAAAGTTTCAAATTGACAAGCAACTGTGTAACATCAAGATGGAAATTGGGTACAAATTTATTTCCCCTACTAAATAAATCAAAATAAACTTCATTGATCACCAAGTCAGTATAATTATAAATAATAAATCCTTTTGCCTTTACAATTTCATGTTTCATACAAGATGCTGATTCAACCAGGTTGCTAAACTCTGTGTCTAATACACTAATATTTCCACTGCTACATAGATTGCTATTTTCACCTATGTTACAACCATATGTGAACAGCTCGTGTATTCCATTGGAGTTAATTCCATTCTTATCTAAAGTATCCACCCTGTTCATGGATGGTACCAGGCCCAAGTTAATTTCTTCCCCCATCACCTTTTCAGGTAAATTTTGATGTACAACAGCATCCTCCAATACATTCAACAAGTTGTTTACACTTTCCCCCTCCTTGTCCAAAAATGTCCCACCCTCATTAATTGTAGCAGAGTTGGTTAAAAAATGCACAATAACATTTTCGTTTTCATCACTGTTGATAGTGATATCAGCATCGCTGCTAGGATACAAAGGAAAATTACTATTACCATTAGAGTACAGTGTTTCAATATCATCACATAAAATAAAATTCACACCAAAGTCCATATTCAAAACACTTCCTGTTGATTTCTGCCTCTCCTTCTGGGGCTCGAATATATTGACCTCCCGTTCTGCCTTTCCCTGCTCTGAATCCTTTCGGACCGACGCAATGGTACTGGTGGGTCTAAAAAAACCTCCTCCTCCTGACCATTGTCAGTCATGTTTTGTTGTAAATTGTTGGAGCCCACCCTATGACTAGTTCTCTTCATAGGGTGAGATGCAAACCGCCCCGGTGGAAAAGCAGTCTTATTTTTGTATTCGGCACTATCTCTACCAAGCTTTTTATTTTTCCGAACTATGTTTTTACTGACAAATGCATCTATATTCTGAATCACCCTGTCATAGTGATTCTGGTGTTGAAAAAACAAAAGATCATTAGTGATACTAACGTCAAGCTTAGTTATCTCTTCACGTAACTGCTTAATTTGGATCTCATTATTGCGCAAAATAATGTCAATGAGTTGCATACCTGTTCGTTGAAAAAGTTCTATTAAATCCTGGTAAGCATCCGAATTAGGGTCTATACCCATTGGAAGTTTCCAAACACGTAAACCCTTGGGTATTTGTTGTAATTCCTTGGATTTCACCAAAAACGCATTATCCAACTGTATAGCCCTATATTTCACACAAAGTTTCTCATAATGGAAAATTTGTTCTCTAAGCGTTAATGTAGGCTGGTGCAGGTTGGTGTTTAATCGCCCTGTATTCCTTCCAGTGTTCCCTTCAATATCCGGGACCTCGAACCAGGAAGAAAGGTCTCGCCGCTGAGTGATTTCACTTAAAGGGACATGGTCCTTGCTCCCAGAAGTTTGCGTTACCTCCTTGGGTCTAACGCTTCCAACAACTCCACTGTATGTTTTAACAGTATTAGTTCTTTGCCCCGGTGTAATCTCGTCGGGCGAATGCAAAGTATACAGTTCCACTTGGGAATCTGTAAGACTATTAGTAAGTGTGTTACTGTTAGCGCCTTTTTCCTCATTGTAAGCCTCGACCAGCTTACCAATAACAGCAGTAAGTTCTTTTAGGATTTTTTCCATACTCCGGTCACACCTCGTCAAATCAGCCAAACGCAGGGTCGACACAATAACCTCAAACGAACACAAACGGCTCCAACCCAGGAACTCACAAAAACAAAATGTAGTGAAAGTCAAACCACGGGACTGGCAAATCCGACAATAAGGCACAGACCAGAAGTAAAAAGGAAGATTTTAATCCACAGACAAAAATGACTGAGCGCTTTCTCCAGTTACACTGGCTTCATCAGAGTCAATAGTAAACACACCCAGTTACCTTACTTAAATACCATTATATTCCAATTACTCAATTAATTGATTAAACAATCTTCTAATAAATGTTAAACCAATTGATTTCTTGTAGTAAAAAAATTTTACAAATAACAAGGAAATATATAAGATGACATATAAAAATATACATGATTAAAAAATATATATGTACTCTACTACCATATTGTTGTGCAAAACCAACCTGCATAACATATTATAACCAAGATGTTAATGAACAACCTGTTTTTTTACAAAATCCTAATTTCTAAATTCAAAATTAATCCTATACTGTTAAATGTTGTTCTATATACAGTATTTATAACAGATGGTATACATTTATATGCTTTTGTTTTTGTTTTTATTTGTAATGCATATATATATTTAACCTATTTATAACTATGTACCATCAATTACTATGAATTAATATAACTTATGTCCTCTTCTCAAATGAATTGTGCTTTATACTTTAACACAGGCTTCAATGAAATGCACTCATTGAGCCCTGGAAACTTCGTGGCATTCAACCTTATTTGCCACTCAGTTTCATGTAGAGCTACATAATTTTTGATGTCACAATCAGCATTTGGTTTCACCCTGTCTACTATAAAAAATAGAAACTTTTTGAATCCATGACATTTGTTAGAATGTAGATATAAGGCATTATGTTCATCTTTCCTTCTCATAGAACTACAGTGTTCACTTATTCTTTCTTTTAAGCTTCTTGTCGTCATGCCCACGTAAAATGCCTCATAGGACATGCATGATGCTATGTACACACAATTTCTAGTGGTACAATAACAAACCCCAGGGCATGCAATAGTGCGTTTATAACCCGCTACACTCAGGTAGGTTCCTTCAGCAATATACCTACATGATTTACACCTACCACATTTGGTCATCTTAGATCTTCCATATCTACTGCTGTTCTTTTCTAATATATCTTTCAAATTGTTACCCCTAGCATATGTTATAACAGGGCGTATACCCAAGATTGCTTTCATGTCCTGGTTCAAAAAGTAATCCCAAAGACTTCTAAGATTGGAACTCAATTCACATGCCTTCTCACTATACTCAAGTATGAATCTTGGAGTGTCTTCCCCCCGACTGATACCGTTCTGTTCATTCTCCGTATTCAATACTTTTGTCGTTCCCCCTCCATTTCTCAGAATCGGTACATATTTGTTCCTTCTCCCCCTATATATCTCCTTTTTGATCTTCGTCAACAATTTGATGGGATAACCCCTTTCAAGAAATTTTATAGTACTATGTCAAAATATTTTGATTAACTTCCTGTATATATATATATATATATATATATATATATAGATAGATAGATACATACAGATATAGAGGAACTGATTTTGATCAAGATCCTCCTTGGACTATGTGAAGATGGATGAAGGCTGCCAGCCTAGCCAGATAATTCTACCATTAGTAAATATTAATGTAAACCACAGGCTTGTTCTCTTAAATGTGAAAAGACTGTATTGGATATTGAATTGCAAAAATGTAAGAACAGTGCACTCTGCTGTAAGAAAGCTAAGTCAAGCATTTCATGACTGTCTTTGATGCCAAAATTTGGAGCCGATATGTCTGGATGAAGGAATTCTGCCTATTGTTTTGAGGCCAGAGTTAATGGCTAGAATTTGCATGTATAAATGTCCTTCATTGCCCTGGTTTCTTACCAGGTGTAAAGAATGTAAATGTAGTTTCTGTTAGCCTTGGAATACCAGAGAAGTGTGAAGAATGATGTCATGTGAAGAACTCTGTGTTATCAATTTAAAGAGAGAGAATCAGACAGGGCATTTTGTCTTGAGAACATCCAACATCACAAGCAATGCCTGTTTACAGATGTACATTATTTAGAACTGTGTTTTCTCTTAGAAATAGCTAGGAATTAGGAAGATTAGACTAAGTGTTTTTCTATGCTGATGTCAGAAATTTTCTATGGTATTATTTTAAGTATTTCTCTGTGATCTCTGAACTCTTCACTAGCACTGTGAAGTAAGAAGCATTGTCTTGTGTTTTTATTGTTTATTATTAAGTATTTTAAATCTTTCAACTGCGGCTGGTTTATGTAGAGTTAATTTAAGCTATAGAGTACATTGCATGTATATAGTGATACTGTACCAAGTCAGTCTAATAAGCCTTGACTGTTCATTCACACTTACCATTTGGATAATAATATTGCACAGTAATAATTGGGAACCCCTTTCAGAAAGGCCTTTGAGTAGCTGATATTAGTGGGTGGTGGCAGCTGGTACTACCATATAGTTTGGGTAAAAGGGGCACAGCTGAAGAACCTGTGCCAGCCTTCCCCAGGAGTGTCTGTGTGGTTGCATAAAATTCTTATCTCAAAGTGTGGGTGTGTCAGCTACTTGGGCAGGGACACGGAGCACTGGTTGGATAGAGAGGGTGCTGGAGGTTTTAGCTTGCCCACTAGGCTGAGATCTGGACCCTAAAGCTGTGCCAGAGGGGAGTCTTATTGGGGACCTAGAGAGAAATGGAGCAACCAGCCCCATCTTGACTGTGACCTGTGTGTTCTTAAGGGAAATTGTGCATTTATTATCCTTTCCCTATATTGATGCCCCTCAGTGGTGTTAGTGGTGAGGATTGAGGCTCCTTGGTTGCTGGGCCAGTGCACAGGCATCACATATTAATTGTTTGGCAGTGGTGGGATATCCACACCACATATTAATTGGTTGGCAAATACTAATTGGCTTGTAGTGATGTTGGTAGAGTGAATTCCTGTAGCTTGTTTACAGTGACCATTGAAGGTGTATTGTACTCTAAATCAGCCACCCAGTGAATACTCAGAATTCAGATCACAATTGTTTTATTTCTTTTGTTAGCTTAGTTAGTCAGGGAGAGCAGGCAGCATATCAGAGGAGAAGTATGGAAAGCTGACAAGGAGCCAGCTGGCTGAGATGTGCCAGGCTAGGGGACTGGGGCATGGAAACTTGACTAAGACAGACATTATTGCAGCTTTGGTCACAGCTGCATCAGAAAACAACAACCAGGAGGATGATCAGACTGGCATTGGAGATGTACCACACTCCAAGAATGGACAGCTCAACCTTTCTGCAGAGGACTTAAAAATCCATCTGGGGCTAAAGAGAGTTGAGTTGGAGGCCAGGTGTGTGGAAATAGAAGCAGCTGAGCGACTGAGACATCTGGAGGCTGAGGAGATTGAGAAACTGCTATGCCTGGGAGCTGAGGAAAAGGAGAGGCAGAGGCAGCATGAGAAGGAGATGCTGACTCTTCGCCAGAGTCATTGAGGTAATGAGGAATGGAGTAACTGGACCCCAGAAGCACAAAAGGTTAGTAGTGCAGTTCAAAGAGGGGGATAATTTTGATAGTTTCATTCATATGTTTGAGAGGGTATGTAAACAGTATGTTGTTGACCAAAGGCTCTGGGTACAGTTCCTGACCCTCTTACTCCATGGTAAAGTTGTAACTGTGTTGTCTAAACTTGCTGATTGTAAATATATTGATTATACTGCTAAGAATCACTTGTTAGAATGTTTTAAACTAACACCTGAAATGTACAGGAAAAATTTTCGTGAGCATAGACGCAAGGCAGATGAAAGTGTGTGTGAATATGTTGCTGAACTGAGCACTTATTTTTCATAGATGAGTGAGTGGATATCAGGTCACTACTTCTGAAGGGCTGGCAGACCTTTTGGTGAGGAAACAAGCCCTTAACACTTTGCCTAAGGACATGAGGATCTGGTTAGCTGATAGATAATGTGCTAGTTCAGATGAGTTGGGGAAGAAGGGAGACCTATACCTAGCAAACAGGGCATCCCTGCACAGGAAAGGGACCACCAGTACTGCTCATGGGTCTAAAGGAACCCATGGTGGGCAGCACAGACTGCCCCAACATAATCTGCCAGTAGCAGTGGAAGCCACTAGTCCAGGTACACATCCAGAACCTAGGGATAAATGTTTTGAATGCAACTAGTGGGGCCTTGTGGCATAAAGATATCCATGGTGGCAAGGTGGGGAACAAAAGGTGAGAGAGCCAGTAAGTGGGAAAGACAGACTGCCAATAGTAGGTTGCCTTGAGACAACAGGGCTACCAAACTACCATCCTGCAGATGTCCTGATAGGGAAGGATTTGAATAAGGCAGTACCAAGTGTTTATGCAGTTACACACATTCAGGCTAGGAGACAAGCATGTGGGTCTGGTAGCCTGGGGGGGAGACCCAGACAGACTGCATACTTGCAGCCAGGACTGGTGAGGTGGTTACTACAGGGAGGGAGCTACTCTGTAGCAGTGAGACTGAATGTGAGCCACAGCTGCTTGTGGGTATTGATGTTCCCTTGGGCAGAGTGGCTGCAAAAGTAGAGGTGAGTAACAGTACCCAGGCTGACAGTGAGGAACCACTGTCAGAGGATGCCAGACTTCCTGTGGAAGGGGAGCTTGGAAGGGTTACAAAGAGAGAGTTGAGACAGGCTCAGCTGTCAGACCCTACATTGCAGGGCCTGAGGCAGGTAGCTAGTGAGCCACCTGATTCTAAAGGGAAGGGGGAATCTGTATACTGGGACATGAAGCACTGGTTGGACAGAAATGGTTCTGGGGGTTTTAGCTTGCCCACTAGGCTGAGATCTGGACTGTATAGCTGTGCCAGAACTGAGTCTTATTGGGGACCTGAAGAGAAAGGGAGCAATCAGCCTCAGATTGACTGTGACCTCTGTGTCCTCTTAAGGGAAATTGTACTTTACTGTGTGTGTATTTATTATCCTTTCCCTATATCGACGCCCCTTACTGGTGTTAGTGATGAGGATTGAGGCTCCTTGATTGCTGGGCCAGTGCTTGGGCATCAAAGACTACATCTGTTTAGTCAGCAGAATTTAGTTGGATACATAATATGGTCCACATGTGTGAGAGAGGTTCTAGGTTATAACACCGACAGCACACAACATAAAAAACAGAAAAAAGACATCACCGACAGAGATGTTTGTGCACTTTAAACAGACTCACTGGGATTATGTGTTTGGGTCCTCACAAAGCAGCTGATGGTGTGAGTATGTTGTTACTACTGTTTTTTTTTCAGGGACCTTTGCAGTAAAATGTATGGTGGCAACACAACACAACCAACAACCAATAAACAAAACAAATTCCCTGACCAAAACACACACTAACAACACAAGCAATATAATTTTAAAATACAAAACTAAAACTTTCAAATGAAGTCCAACTCATCATAGAAGTAAAAGGGCAGCAAACTCAAGACAGGCCCAGCTGAACTATACCTCCCAACTCAATTAAGTCACTAAATAATACGTTTCAGACTTTATAACCTTCAGAAAAATGCATGTTAAAGTAAGAGCTGTTCTATCAACTGTCTCAATTTATACAAGAGCAATTTTAGTACTGTTTATATGTGCCCCAATATATTTGGCCTTGTTCAGATTTACTGCATTAACAGGTTGAGAGGTACATGCAAATAAATTGTTTTATAGAATTAGGCATAGCCAACCTCTCAACTGTCCCCAACTCAAAATGTTGCTCTTCCCCCTAATAATCCCTCCATAAAATTACTAATATTAAAGTGTCCATACCCTTCAGAAAATTCATACTAATGCAAGACCTATTCTATTATCTTTCTAAGTTTATTAGAGCAATATTTAAAAATTGTCCTTATTTTTGGGCCTTTGTCCCACTTCTGTGTATGGCTTTGTCCAGATTTCAGGGCCATCACAGTCAGCCAGAGAGATTTCAAATTGTGACATGCTTGTTGCACCCCACTCCCCCATGTAGTGACTCTGGATGTGTCCAAGCACACACTGCATAAGTACTACAGTGGTTTTTCATCTGTCCTTGATTTTGCAGAATGGTCTGGTTTCTGTCATATTTTTGTACTGTTGATTTATGCTTATTACTCAGATTTATGCTTATTACTCAAAGTGCATGTTGCTCTGTGGTTAAGTAGCAATGCTTTAATGACCGCTCATTACACTTGTTGGAGACTTCCAGTCATCTCTACAGACTTTACCGTAAACTAAACAGAATGCCAATCATGTGTGGTCCATAACCTGTACAGTAATCAGCCTCCCTGTGATTTGAAGTCACCAGCCGCCACTGGTTAGTTTATACAATTAATAGGGAGTGGGGCTTAGGGGCAAAAATCAATTTATTATTATTACTTTTTTTTTTTAAACAATGTTTTGCATGTACTGAGATTTCTTTCTAAGCACCTGCATAGTAGCATGCTAGCATTTGCAAAGGTGACCTTTTGTGGTCAACTTTATGAATGTTAATCTTTATGTCATTCACTATTCATCATTAGGCGCACACACACACACAGACACACACACACACACACACACACACACACACACACACACACACACACACGCATGCGCACACATGCACACACACGCACACACACACGCATGCACACACACACGTGTGTGTGCGTTTCTATGTGTGTGTGTGTGTGTGTGTGTGTGTGTGTGTGTGTGTGTGTGTGTGTGTGTATGTGTTTTGTGTACATTTTATTGTGTTGGATTACTTACCTTGGTGATACAGCAAAACGGTTGATGGCAAGAACGTTAACCAGAAAAGGTCAACAATACAAATGTCAACAGTCAACCGTGCATGCATGAGAGGGTCCCTGAGCCCCTCCAAGTGCACCCACAATACCCCCCCTGCCAATTATACATACTAACTTCAAGAGCACACAATCCCTGAGGAAAAGGATTATTGACCCACCCAGGGATTGCTGATCTAGCACACCTGTAGACTATTTGCATATGTCAGTCTAGCACACCTGTTGACCATTTGCATATGTCAGCCAGCTGTGGTCAGTCAAGCAGCTGTCAGCATTTTCCTGGATAAACCAAATTCTCCCTCATTCCCACACCCACTGCTAATTACATATAACAACTCTCAGGTCACTACAGCTTTGAAAGAGCATAAACCCCTTACTGCTGTAATATTGATTCTGTCAATACTACCTGTTTTAGAACTTTTTTTTGCCCCTTCTTTGTAAAATTGGCTTCCTTTCATTTTGGAGAATAGATATCCATTTGCATAAGACACAACAGTCTCAGCTGGGTAACTCCGAAGTTGATGTTTAACCTTGGAAGAGCCAGTCCCCCTGATGATGTGTCAAAACAAATTCTTGGGTACCTTTTATTCCCATATCCATTTTTGAGTTTTTTTGTCAATATCCCTCCAAATGTGTTCTTCTTATACATAAAAACAGGACTGGTTGGCACACAGTTTTAGAGAAACCAAGAACATTTTAACTGTATCAGTCTGTCTGCATCAATTGCAAGTAGCTGGCAGTCTGTGTCTTCATTATCTGCTTTTTCATTTCCTCTCAGGTATGCCTGGCCACTTGTTCCATTGGGTCCATTAATCCTATTTCTAGGTATTTATTTCATCTCGTCATGACCTGAAGGAATGGGTATTCATGCACCAAGTCCAATGTCAACCTGTAGTTTACTGAGATTGATTTTGCTTTTGCTTTATTAAATTTAAAGCTGGAGAATCTATCAGAGCTCAAAATTATGCTGAACAAGTTAGACAGATCATTCGCTGGGTTAGTTCATGGGTTTGTAGGTGAATACTAAGCTAACTGCCCTGAAGGACCATTTCAGGTCTAGCTATCATACCTCATTATATGTTCAAATCACCCTTTAATAATTTTTATTCCTATACTTCAAATTTCTGGGGTCATACATCTGAGTATTGAAAGAGGACCCTTCTGCAGGATGGATTATTTAGGTGCTGCCTTTGTCTAATAGTTGCACAAGGAACAATCTTGGATAAATCTCCTTATTCCCATAAGTTGATTTTCAATAGGGAGCGGAATGAGCTCTGTTTGGCGAGGATGGGGGAGTCTGTTCCAAAATAGAGGTCTCCTCTGGGATATGTACCTGTCCCTCCAAACCATTCTGTTTATGTTGCAAAAAAGGTTGAGGTCTCTAGATTGGGTAATTCTGATACCATTTGACTTGTGGATGTACAGCAGGTCCATTTGTACTGGGTCAGAGGATATCTGCATCATCTTTGTGAGGAACCTCTGTGGGTAGTCTAGCCATTGCATATGTCTGAACAGGAACACACCGAAGTGGGCATTATATTCCATAATGGGCCTTATGAAGGATGAGGGCAGTGGAACAATAACATCTCTGGACTGAAATGCTATCCTTTTGTTTATGAGTTGAGCAACATTGAAGGACATCCTCACAACACTAGACACACATTGGTTGAATGTTAGGCCACTCTTAATGTATTTTTTCACATCTCTAACTATTGGATCAACTCTTACAGGTACATTGTCAATGTAGTAGTTTCCCAGGGCTGTCAGTTTCCCAAGGGATATAATAATGCACTTTTTGGGATTTAGTTTTAATCCATGACTCTGGCACCAGTTATTTGTTTGGGACAAGTCCTCCTGGAGATTGGCTGTGTCTTTTTGGGATTCAAAAACTGCTCCCAGCGTGTAGCCATCCTCAAAATTGGCCAGCCAAAGATCCATAATGTTTGCTTGGACTTCTGAGGAGAGGTGCCAGCACTGAACCATGTAGAACTCCACTACTGACTGGTCTTATTGTGGAGGTAGCATCCCCTAGCTTGACTTTCTATGTCCTATCTGTGAGACAGCTGGCAACCCAGGGAGTGAGACAGGGGTTTATTCCTAATTTAGTAAGCTTTTTTACAATGCCTGAGTGGGGGTATGGAGTGAAAAGCTTTGGCCAGATCTAGGTAGGTGGTATGTGCCATTTGGCCTCTATTTATTGCTTTGCTGAGTTTTTCAAAAATGTTCACTAGATTAGGTAAGCATGACTTGCCACTGACAAAACCAAACTGGATGGGTCAAGTGTTTGGAAGTTTTCTATACCCTTACCGACTACTCCAGTGGTACATCTTTGCATAGATTTACATGTGAGGCTGATCAGACTTGTGAGTTGGTAGCTACATAGGTCAGAGAAGACTCATCCCTTGTGTAGAGGTATGACTGTCGCTGTCATAGCGTTAATATGTTCATAGGTCTGTACTAGGCTAATGACCACAAGGGGCATTTTAAGACTAGCCATGCATCCTGAATCTCTGATAAGTTCTGGAACCCTTGATAAGTGTAAGCAGGGGTTTGGGAGATGAAACATTGGCAAGCAGGGACCTGGGAGATAAACCATTTACAGGCCGCCTGTGTCCATTAGAGAAATATGCACCAAACTATTGATGAATTTCATCCAATTGTCCAAGTTACACTTGAATTGGGTTAGGGCCAGGGAGGAACTCTGCTTCACATGGATGGGGGGGCCTGTTCCAGAGAAGGGGTAGTCTCTGGGAGACATACTTATCTCTTCAGCAGGTCCAATTTACATCACAGGCAAGGTTTAAGTCTTTAGAATGGCTAATTCCGGTGCAATTTGTTTTGCAGATATGCAGGAGGCCCATCACGGTGGGGTCTAATAATGCCTATATAGGTTTATAGGTTCATAGGAGGTTACTAGGCTAATGGCTTTACAGCCTTTACAAGCCTAACCATGTTATACCCATGTTCCCTAACTGATATTGGTTAGGTGGTTATTATTCACAGAGCAAGTCTATGATCAGCACCGACTATCCCTGTCCATGAGGGACATAGGTGTCACTTCTGTGGTGAATTTATGGTCTCCCATCCAATTGTCTATGTTGCATTTGAATAGGTCATTGATGAGCTCTGCTTCACTGCTGGGGTGCTCTCAGTGGCCTTGAACCATGGCTCAGTGACTGCACAAATAGCATCTTCCAAGGTGAGGAGTGCTTCCAGGGAGTGCAGTTTCCTCTTTAGGCTCCTAGCATCAAGTAGCATAACCCTGAGTTTGTCTTGATTGGATTTTTTTACTTAGGAAATTTTGTTGCTTTGACATTGCCTAAAATGGGCAGTATGGGGGAGGCAAGTGCCTTTGCCAGTATCCAAAAGCCTAGAGGATACAGGTGAAGACTATCTCTGTCAAAGCAGCATGGTCTGTCAACCATGTCTTCCCCAGCTGTCACATACTGGATCCCCCTGGATTGACACCTGACGTTAAGCGAATTGTTGAAGTCAATCACTTTTTGTCTATACTTTAAAATCATCCTGGGCGAAGGCAGAGTGCTGCTTAGGGCTAGGAACATACCTGCCTGGAACACATAATCTGAGAGTTCAGTCATGTCTCTCCTCATATAGTCCAGAGAGGTATGTCTCAATTCATTCTCCCCAACATGTACCATGACAAGCCATAATGGCAACTGTTGTTGAATGACTTAAGTTCATGCATGATTTGATGGATCTTGGCACCTGAGAGGCAACTGACCTTGACCTTTTCCTTGTCCAGCCTAGTGAGTGGGACATCTGTGTCTCACTATGGAGTCACCTGTGACCAGGACATTTGGTTTTGAAGTGTTTTGCCTTATGGAATTATTTGTTGAGACCCCGGTGTGTGTGCTGTTATGTGTAGTAGATTCTATTTGCTTTGCAGTGTGTGCAACAGGTTTATGCTTGGGAGGATTCTTATCTTTTGGTGGACTTCTATTGCGTACCTCCTCATATTTTGGTTTATTGTGTTGTGACCTTGTTTTGTGTGAGACGTGATTTGTGTATGCTGACAACCTGTTTGATGTCCGGTTTGTTGTTACATGAGAGAACTGATTCCACATTTATAGTGTAATTACATCTTTCACATATTGCATTTGCTTGTTTTAGGAATAAGTGGTTGTCATTATATATGAGGCAATTACCACATTGCCTCAGGATCTCCATGTCAATCAGGCTGGCCGCTGAAATGGATTGAAACTGACCATCCATTATTGCAGTTTTTTACCTTAACTACTTTTGAAGAGTGGGCTAGTTTGAAAAATTGTTGCTCTAGGATTAAAAAGGGGCTTCTATTGAAGGCTAGGTATAAAAACGATGGCAACATTTCTCAGTGCACTGCAGCTGGGAAGCTTGGGAGGGTTCATTAACAGATGTCTAAGAGAAAATTGTCTTTCAAGGTGTTTGCATTTATACAGGGCACAGCTGAATGCCCCTGCATACTGCAGAGCTATGCTCATACACAGTGTTAAATACAGGTGAAATTAAACACCTTTAAGCTAAACTACCAGTGGGAAAGCACACAATGAACTTTCCTCTGGTAATCTCCAAACTAGATGAGGCCCACACTACAAACTTCTACCACAAGGGTGCAGGCAGGGCCCTCCTAATGTAAGATGGCTGTTAACAGTGCTCAAGTGTAACAATACAGTCTACATTCAGCAGATCTCAATCTAGTCTATGCTATGGACTGGCTACTTAAAGCAGCAGAACATCTTTTTTAAAGTGCAGAAAAATAAAGTAAAAATCCAAAAATGAGGCAGCAAAATGATACAATACAGTTAGCCAAGTGCAAAGAAAACTCACAAGGTACTTATTTTTTTCAATTTTAGCAGTGGATGCTTTGGATTTCAACAGAATCTCTCCAGAACTCCGTCAAAAGTTGCCAAATGTTGAGCAGCTCTGGTTAAAAAACTGCAAACCCACAAAAATGCAAGGCTTAAATACAGGGAAAACTAAACACTTTAAAGCTAAACTACCAATGGGAAAGCACACAACGAGCTTTCCTCTGGTAATCTCCAAATCAGATGAGGTCGAGACTACACTGCTGCCACAAGGGTATAGGCAGGGCCTTCCTAATGTAAGATGGCTGGAATAGTGCTCAAGTGTAACAATACAGTCTACAGTCAACAGATTTGAATCTAGTCTATACTTAAGGCAACAGAGCAGCTTTTTTAAAGTGCAGGAAAATACAGCAAAAATCAGCAAAATGAGGCAGCAACATAATAAAATACAGTCAGCAAAGTACAAGGATAACTCAAAAACTACTTATTTCTTCAACTTCAAGTTTAACAGTGGATGCTTTGGATTTCAGCAGAAGCTCTCCAGATCTCTGGCAAAAGTCACCAAATGTTGAGCAGCTCCGGTTACCTGCAGTGGTACTGCCCTCTGCACAAACTGGCAACTCTTTGAGCAGCTGTGAACAGTGGGAGACTATGGAGAGTGTTTCCTATAGAGTATTTTAAACCGGAATGGTTTGCTTATATACAAGTCACAGGGAATCTAATTTTTTATACCACCAGGATGAAAGACTTTTACATAGTTAATTCCTCAGGCCAATCAGATAAACACGCAATAAACTTTCCACCAGCAATTTTCAACTTGGATGGATTGACTTTAGCTCTGCTACCACCAGAGTGCAAAAGAACCCTCTTAATGTAAAACAAACTAGGTTTGAGCTCATATGCAGTAACAACTGCTTTACAACAAAAGTTAGAATTCCTGCAGTACCAGGAATCCTTTGAAATAAGTTCACTAACCCTAAAAATTGTTCAACAAAATGCAGAAAAAGTGCACAACGTAAAAGAACAACAACACAGAAAAACTTTGCAAAACTTATAAATATTTTGGCAGACTCAGGAGAATGTTGGCAAACTGAGAACATATTTTGCAGAACCAGAAGAAGTTAAGAAATATTAGAATACTATTAAAACACCCTAAGAATAGTACAGTAACAAACAGATGGCATTACTTTAACAAGGGCAAGCTGAAATCAGTGATAAATTCAACCAAATCAATAAATGCAACTGAAGTGTTAAATAGCACTGAGACAGAGCAAGTGCAAAAAATACTTATATCAGTTAGAAGTGGGGAGTTCAACTCTACAAAGAGGCCAGTCACAAGCAAATTCCCTCAGGGGTCAGTCCTGGGACTGCTCCTTTTTGGCAGATACTTTTCTGAAGTCAAGGCAAACATCAGGGCCTCTGGCTGATCACATTTTCAGAAGATTACAAGTTAGGAGGAGGAGTCACAGAATCTCCAATCGACAGTAATTTTCTCCAGGAAGGGCTGATACAGGCAAATTAATAATGTCAGTGCCATGGACTAACATTAAATGTCAAAAATGCATAACAGTAGCCATTGGGAAGTCATCCATTCCTGGTAACTATCATATTGACAACACACCCCTAAGAGTCTACCCAGTAGTCAGGGACATAGAAACAAATGCAGAGAGTAAGCAAACCTTTGACCATCACATGTCTATAGTAATGAGGGAATCATTTTGTATTGTTCAACTTATAAACAAAAGTATAAATGGTCCAAGGAGGTCATTGTTCCACTGTATTCAGCATTCATTTGACTTATCACTAATTAAAATGTCCCCATTGATATGTACCTAACTAGGCACATCCACCTACTAGCAGAGAGATTCAGATCTAACTTTACTCCTCTCTATCACCCAGCCTCCCCTCAGGAAATACTATCAAATATATCTCCCTTTACTATCACTAGGGAACAGGTCCTCACTGCCCTCTCTAATGCCAAGAACACTGTCCAAAGAGGACCTTCACTAAAAGAATAGAGGATGTAAGTAACATGTCCTGTACAGAATCAAACTATTTCTATTGCCAGCATTTTGAAGCTTCATTCCTATATAGTATGAAGTTCTTGTACATATCAAATGTGTGTTTTTCAAAGAACATGTGTCTTTAAGAATGTGTGATTTTAATGCTTGGCACCAATACTTTAATTGTCAAGAATCTGTAAGGTATTTTAATTGGTGTGTGCATTTCATTGGATTTGGCAGTACGTGTGTTTTTTAGGGGAAGGGAAAGTATGGTTCTTAATGGATTTTTTTGTATTAGTATAATGTTTTTGAAGAAGTCTTGTGCTACATACAGACAAAAGCGCTAAAACTGACATTAAAATCGGGTTCATCCTGTTTCCTCTGTGGTTGTTTCCAGCCTGGATTGTATTTTTTGTTTGGTTCACCAGTTTGTTTTATTGTGTCTGCAGTTAATTCTGGTGTTGGAAGCAGTTCTCAGGTAGGTGGTGGACTGGAAGCATTATCAGGACAAGTTGGGCCATTAACACAGCAACTTACCCAGCGAGTGTCTGATATGGCTGTTCACATAGGATGCAAATCTGCAACTAGCTCTCAAGCTACCTACCTTCCCCCTGGACAAAACAGTAATGTGAATCAGTTAATGAATATATGAGGCTTTAAGACTGGATGTGTGTGATGTGAACATGAATTGCTCTATGTGGTTTAAACGGAGCTGGCCTTTCCATTGTAATATACCAAGAGAAAATGAAACTTTACAGCATAGCACTGAGCATTTGAAAGACAAGTTGTTGAAAATTCGAAAGCCTCAGGTTGAAAACTGTTATTTCAGAGAGAGTGTTAAAGTAAAAAAGGTGCTTAAGGGACTTCACTCCTGGAAGTTCCCAAATGGTTAGCTTCAATATTCACCCTTGCACCTGGAACTAATTGAACTTTTTGATCACCGGGGGGGTGAACTACTAGAGGTCCTGGCTAAACATAACCAGAGGTCAATTGATGAACTCACTAAAGAGGCTGCTGACCTGGAAAAAATATTATGTCAGATCTCCTTTTTGATCAACAGAAAGAGAACTTTACCAGCATTTTTCCTTTGTGGGTAAAATAGTAGTTGAAATCCAAAAAAGGAAAGAAAAGAAGTTTGAAAGAGACCATGTCGACTACTCCAAGGGGTTAGCCTATCCAAAGCCTTCTAATTCCTTTGTCCCACCCACAGATGATCCTTTAGTGAATGAAGTGCAAGAAGATCAAAATGTCAATCAGCAGGGCACTGCCCCTTTAGGGCAGGAGCTTCCGAGACACTCAGAAAGGATAAGGAATCAACGGTACAACAAACAGAATCAGAATTACCCTCAGGGGAGACTGAATGAGGGATCTGAGCGATAATCATGGAGGAACAACAACCCACATTGGGATTATTAAGCAACGAGGAATTATTCACACCAGACTTGGATGAACATGAGGGCATTGGTCCCACTATTATGATCAACAGAAAAGGTGACTTTTACTTGTATAACTACTCCAAGTCATTTGATGAACATGTTGTTGAATTGCTATGTAAAGGCTTTAATTTTATTTCTACTGTCAAAATGAATATTGTTGATTTAATTCTTGACCTTAAGGTATTTTTACATAAATTGAACTTTAAGTTACTGTTTAATGGGAAAGAAGTTGAATTTAACAGTAATGCTCTGAAAAGGAGTAGCATTCTAACCCCCACCCCCCCTTAATGTGGCCGTTAGTAATTTTTGAAAGACTCTGTGAATTTAAGTTTAGGAATTTGTGGAAAAACCAACATAAAGATAGTTTTTTCAACCTATCTGATGTACAGAGCAAATTGTTGGTGCAATTGTGTAATGACAAAACTATAACGGTCATGAAGTCCAACAAGGGCGGGAGGGGGTAGTATTAATGAATTCAAGTGATTATTTTAACAAATTGCTGGCTTTTTTACTTGATGGTGATTTTTATGCGGAAACCTCTCTCAACATGGTAAATATTGCTTATGCCAGAATTGACTGGCAACTACAGGATATGCTTGATCAAAAACAGATCAGTTTAGATGAATGGACTTTTTTGGCTGTGAAGTACCCAATAATACCTACAATATTTAGACTGCCCAAAATCCGCAAGAACTTAAGGGACCCACTGATGAGGCCAATTGTGAACATATCTAAATCTAAAACCCAGCCTTTGGCCAAATATGTAGATATTAAATTAAAAAAAAGTTTTGAAGGGTGTACAGTACATTTGTAGGGACTCCTGGGCCTTCCTTACTAAACTGTCTAAAATTGAATTTAAAGAGGACTTCATTTTGTGCACTGTGGATGTTGTTAATTTATTCAATGTGATACCCCATGAGGAGGGTTTAGATTGGTATCATGATTTTCTAACTGAAAGCCACCTTTTTTCTAATAAGGAGATCAACACCTTAGATGTGCTAATGTAGATGTTGTTGAAACATAACTATGTTTAAATTAATACTCACTACTTTTTGCAGGAAAAAGGAGTGGCAATGGGGGCAGTTTGTGCCCCCATAGTTGGGAATATAGTTATCTTGCAATGGGAGAAAAGGTTTATTTTTGGGAAGTATGAAGAGGCCCCACCATGGGCCCTCTATTTGCGTCTTTTGGACAAAATCTTTATTGTTTGGAAAGAAAGTCTAGATGAATTGAAGGTCTTCCTTGACTATATTAATCAAACAACAGATTTTCTTGTTTTTACCTCCCAATGGGGTGAACAAGACATCTCATATTTAGATGTAAAAATGACCAAAGACACAGTGAATAAAAGGTTGGTCAGCAGCATTTATAGGAAACCCACCTTTTCAAATTGCCTCCTACATTATGACAGTTGCCACCCAGGACACCAAAAACATGGCATTGTAAAGGGGCAGTTTTTTACATCTGACAAGCTTGGTTTCTGAAGAAGAAACCTACTTCCATGAATGTAAATTATTTGCCAATATGTTTTTGGCTAGAGGTTACCCCCAGGAACTGGTACAAAACATAAGAGATGAGGTAGATAAGAAAAGAAGAAAAGTCCCCCCGTCCTTTATTAAATGGTGATAGTGACACTTTTGGCCTAAACAAAAGACCTGATGATGGAGACAATTTTGGTTATAAACTAACTTTTGTCACCACCTATTCCCCCAATAGTGATCATATTTATGAAATTTTGAAAAAGAACTGGAATTTTTTTTCATGTTTTCATGAAATTCAAAAGTTGATTGGGGGTAGTGTCAAAATCATTTACAAAAGGGGGGAATATTAAGGAAATCTTAGAAAAGGGAGAGGGTGGTGTTTCAAATAAGATCAATGGGAGAACTGGTACCCATAAATGTGGCTTTTGTGGTCAATGTAAATACATCACAGAAGGTGACGAGATCACTGTCAATGTTATTTACATCCAACTAAAATTTTTTTCTACAACTGTAATACTCTTGGGATTGTCTACCTGTCTCTCTGTAAGCAATATAAGGGGTTCTATATAGGAAAGACCCAAAGAAGATTTAAAGATCGTATGTATGTACACATAAATGCTATTAAGAAAGGGAACCCCAACAATGCACTTTCTAAGCATGTGGTTGAGAACTCTGGTCATGAATTTGGATTTTTGTGTCTTGAGGTGATTAATAAAAATGTAAGAGGTGGTCCTTGGGCTGATACCATTGAATATAAAGAGTTAAGGTGGCAAGTTAGGAGTAATGCTTGCTTTCCAACTGGACTCAATGAAACTATATCTATTGCCAACATTTTGAAGCTTCGTTCCTATATAGTATGAAGTTCTTGTATATACCAAATGTGTGTTTTTCAAAGAACATGTGTCTTTAAGAATGTGTGATTTTAATGCTTGGTACCAAGTCTTTAATTGTCAAGAATTTGTAAGGTATTTTAATTAGAGTGTGCATCTCCTTGGTTCAGGCAGTACACGTGTTTTTTTAGTGGAAAGTATGGTACTTAATAGATTTTTTGCATTAGTATACTGTTTCTGAAGAAGTATTGTGCTACATACAGACGAAAGCATTAAAACTAACATTAAAATCTGGTTCATCCTGTTTCCTGTGTGGTTGTTTCCAGCCTGGATTGTGTTTTTTTTTCTAACTTTACTCCTCTCTATCACCCAGCCTCCCCTAAGGAAATACTATCAAACTACAATCCACTCTGCTACAGGCCCCATGAGGAGCTCAGTGTCTCTCCAACCTAACACCACTCTTAAGTATTCAACTGTGGTACCACCTTTACAGGGGCGGCCCATGCTATTGGACTGCCAGATTGCTGCACCCCCCCCAGCTGTAAAAAAGAAAGAAAGGAAAAGAAAAGAGAAAAGAAGAAATAAAAATAAAAACCAATCGCAAATAGCGGACCTTCGCACATGCGCACTAGCATTTCCGATTTCTGGACTGCTGCTGAGACAGTCTGGAGCATGCGCAAACTGTCTCAGCAGCAGTCCAGAAACATTTAGGAGCAGAGATCCCAGAAGTCTATGCAGTTGTAACTGCATAGACTGTCACTGGAAAGGGATCAGACTGCAACGTCAGCAGGCTGGGAGTCTCATCAGGGGAAGAACATCTCGCAGGCTGTGGTGGATTTAATGCTGCAATAAGGGATCTACATGTGTGTGTGTGTGTGTGTGTGTGTGTGTGTGTGTGAAATGCCCCAGGTGCTACATGGTGGTGGGAAGAGAATAAGGCTTGAACCCTGCACCTTGGGCACAGGTGGCAAGAGCCTGAATTCACTACGCACTACCATTTGTAAAAATGTTGCAGATTTTTCCCTCATACTTGTTCTGTTCCTCATAAAATCTGTGGTTTCTGTATTTTTGTGTCCTTGCAAAGCCAGTAGTGCATTGGTGCAGTGATAGCATTGTTGCCTGACAGCTACATGTTCTCTGTTTTGATTTTTGGCTGGGGTGCCTTACCTTCTGTGTGGAGTCTGTATGCCCTCCCTGTTTTTGTTTCCTATAGTGTCCTCCCATCTTACAAAGACGTGTCTGTCTGGAGTGTTTCTCCCTGGGCCTCTGCTAAAAATTAGCTTTTGTTCCAAGTCAGACTTTCCTGGTTAACAAATGTTAAAAATGACACACATTTGAATATCAGACTTCATATTCTTCAGAAAGTGCATGGTAACACAAAAGCTTTTATTCTAGCAATTTTCTAAGTGTATAAGATGGATATTTGAAATTTGTCCCTATTTTTGGGACTGTATTCCCCCATTATTGGCTTCATCCAGGTTTTGTGCTAAGGTTGAGAACTATGGTAAGAACTGAATTCACTGAATATGTTTGGGGGCTGTATTCCCCCATTACTGGCTTTGTCCGGGTGTTTTTTGCTAATAGGTTGAGAGCTATGGTGAGAACTGAATTCACTGAATATGTCTGGGGGCTGTATTCACCCATTATTGGCTTTGTTCGGGTGTTTTGTGCTAAGAGGTTGACAGCCGTGCTATGGTGAGAACTGAATTCACTAAATGGCAGCCATTTAAGTTTCCATCTTCTTCTTTCACAAAACAGCTGATTTGGCTTAGTGGTATGTTGCTCTGACTGTTTTGCACAGGGTCCCCTCGGTTTAAGATGTGGCAGTGAAATGTATGGTGGTAACACAGCATTTTATTCTAACAACTTTCCAACATTATACAAGAAATGTTTAAAATGTGTCCCTGGTTTCTGACCTTTTGCCCCCCCCCCAATAAATTTTGGCTTTTTCCAGATTTCTTGTGCTGCAAAGTTCAGAGATACAGCTGAGTGTTGAGTAGATTTTACAAGGAGCTGAGAGCTGCAGGGGAACAAAAGTTTAGTACTGCTTATGCTAAGTCTGCTTGCATTGTTAATAGCACAACAGGTAGTGTACTTTCTTTTGATGCAGAAGGCTGTGGGTTCTACTCCCACAGTACGTAGATGCATTGCTGATACTGTACTGTGTTGTAAAGGGGATGGATGCTGCAGTCCTTTTTGGCAAAGATACCTAGTAACTATGAACCTGTTATCAGTTTGCTATCAATTCCCTATTGCGGTATTACTAGCTTATCATTTTTTTAATGCATGCAACATAGGCAATTTATTCTTCAAGGGCAACAGACACTTTATTTGTAGATGAAACAATGATATATAAAGTTGTTTGCTAGCAGCAACCTCTTTATTAGTTACAGATTGCTTTAATGTGGATTTTACTACAGAGATTGTGCCTATTTACTGATACTGGTGGACCATAAAAGGTTGAGTAGACTTTTTATGATGGAAATGTTCTGAATTGGGCAGTTTTGTCATTGGTGCATGCATTTTGTTTCATTGTTTACTGGAAAAATGTTCAAAACAATAAATTTAAAATGCCCTCTAACAACTGTACTGTATTGTACAAGGAATATAATGTAATACAGTCAGGGAGGTGTATCAAAGAGCATGTGTATGTTTCATGTTCAAGGGGCCTATGATTTTGAAAACAGCCCAGAGTTAATCTTTATCTGCCACTGGCAAATTGTATTTTCTTTGAATGTGGGTTTCAATGCTGTTTCAATGCATGTGAGTTTCAAGGGCAGAGAAGTTTTAATGCTAAGTCGATTTTCATTGTGAGACTGCATTGCTTTGTTTAACAGATATCTATTAGGGTTTGTGCTGTAAAATGCAAAATAAAACTTTCAAATGAAATCTAAATCATTGCAGAAGTAAAGCAGTATGCACATTACAGTGTGTATGGTAAATGGGGCAAAATAACCAAGGAATGGGACATTGGAATGGCTGCAGGGGGGAGGCTCCATTCGACCATGATTTTGTGAGGGGGGGGTAGCAAACTCAGACTGAACTATACCTCTCAGTTGTCCATATGTTTGCAGAATGAATAGATATTTGCTTCTTATTTTTGGTTTGTTCCTCATAAAATTTGTGGTTTTCTAACAAATCATTTAGGAATGAAGTCACTAAATGACAGACATTGAGTTTCAGACGTCATAACCTTCAGAAAAATTTATGCTAATGCAAGACCTGTTATTCTATCAACTGTCTTAAGTTTATACAAGTGCAATTTTTAGTAATGTTTGTATGTTCCCCCAATATATTTGGCCTTGTCCAGATTTCCTGCATTAAGAGGTTGAGAGGTATGTGCAAATCGCTTTGTAGAATTAGGAATATCCAAACCTCTCTATTGTCCCCAATTTTGGATCAAAATGTTGCTCTCCCCTAATAATCTCTATTCAAAATGGCAATTTTGGAAGAAAACTTGGAGGGTTTACAATTATAAATAACTGTAATGATCAGAGTTATAGATTACTTTTATTTCAGAAATGCATGTAGATGCTCTTATTTTGTTAGCTGCTCAAGTTAACAGTGTTAATATTAAAAAGGTGTCCCTTTTTTGACAGGTTCCCAGCTGTATTGTGTGGAAACTTTATATTTTTGCATCACATTTTGGTCTATAAAATTGTGTTTTTCTGGCAAATTAGTGGCAAGTCATTAAAGACTGAAGTTACAAAATAGTGACAGACATTTGAGTTTCAGATTTCATACCCTTCAGAAAATTTGTACTAATGTCAGAACTAAATAAGAGTAAATAATATGTTTTATTTTTAACTCTATTAATATAAACAGTAAGTAACATTCCATTGTATATACTTCTTACAGCTTTCTCTTACATTTTTTTTTATTTCTGCCTCACTCCCTTTTATTTTCTACTCTCTTTTTCTTTTCTTTATTAATATATAGAAATGCTTTTGATTGTGTGGGCACAGTGAATAATAGGATTTGTATGAAAATTGAGTTGGGAGAAGAATGTTGAGTTTTATTGCTTGTTGGTAATTTTGGGCTTAATTTCACTTACATAGAGGCTGTAATGATCTGTGGAATACATTGTGAAGATTTTGTCATGTTTAGATGCATTTACACTGCTAAATGAATGTTTGTCACTAGTTTTAATAAGTTTCCCGCCAAAATGTTAAGAGAGACAATCTGAGATGTGGGCTGTCTCATGCACAGTGTTCATGAGTTACTTCAGAAGCTTCAGCTCACAGAATTCTCACAGAGAAACTGAAAGCAGTTAGTATAACCTTTGACATAGTTATCACACTGACACACCACAGATTCAGGAAAATACTCTATTCATAAAATATGTCAGTTATAATGTTTTGTTTCATAACCAGTCAAAATATCTGAAGATTTAATGGCAAGCTGTGATTCAATTTGTTTCTCTTTCTGAAAAGAAGTAAGAGGCTGTAATGGTCTGTGGAATACATTGTGAAGGTTTTGTCATGTTTACATACATTTACACTACTAAATGAATGTTTGTCACTAGTTTTAATAAGTTTCCGCCAAAATGTTAAGAGAGACAATCTGAGATGTGGGCTGTCTCATGCACAGTGTCCATGAACTACTTCAAAAACTTCAACTCACAGAATTCTCACAGAGAAACTGAAAGCAGTTAGTATAACCTTTGACATAGTTATCACACTGACACACCACAGATTCAGGAAAAATACTCTATCCATAAAATATGCCAGTTATAATGAGTCTAAATGATGTAGTTTCTTGTAGTAAGTAAATGTCTTATTTTAGAAGGCATAGAAAATGAAACATTTATTTAAATGTTTTTGAAAATCTACTTAACAGCAGCATAATAATCTGTGTTAAAAATTTGTGTTCCAAACATATACTTTACTATAACTCATTTAATTCATCTGATTGACAAGCATAAATAATCTTATAACTCTATTCTGGAAGAAATGTCATGTGATATATTTTAAAGCAGTAGGTTAGCATGATTGTACAATCTGGTTACTAAAATGTGTTTGCTGTGCATTATTTTGTATAAAGCAGACAGATTTATTCTAGGGACAGCAAGTAGGATAGTGCTCAACAAAGACACAACTCAGTGAGATCATATATATATATATATATATATGTGTGTGTGTGTGTGTGTGTGTGTGTGTGTGTGTGTGTATGTGTGTGTGTATGTATGTGTATGTGTGTGTGTGAGTGTGATGGATTTTTTTTTTATATAATAATGCAAGTGTTTCTGAGAATCTGCATAACTATCCAATATGATTTATAATAATTTCTATGAATACAATATTTTACTCTATTGACAAAATGAATGTTTGTCACAAGTTTTAATAAGTTTCCCACCAAAATGTTAAGGGAGACAATCTGGGATGTGGTCTGTCTCATGCACAGTGTCCATGAACTACTTCAAAAGCTTCAACTCACAGAATTCTCACAGAGAAACTGAAAGCAGTTAGTATAACCTCTGACCTAGTTATCATACTGACACACCACATATTCAAGAAAAATACTCTATTCATAAAATATGTCAGTTATAATGAGTTTAAATGCAATTTTTTTTGAAAATCTATAACAGCAGCATAATAATATAAAAAAAACTGTTCTGTTCCAAATATACTTTTTTATAAATCATATAATTCATCTGATTTGACAACATAAACAATTTTATATAATTATTCTGGAGAAAATGTCATGTGATATATTTTAAAGCAGTAGGTTAGCATGATTGTAAAATCTGGTTACTAAAATGTGTTTGCTGTGCATTATTTTCTATAAAGCAGACAGATTTATTCTAGGGACAGCAAGTAGGATAGTGCTCAACAAGGACATAACTCAGTGAGATCATATATATATATATGTGTGTGTGTGTGTGTGTGTGTGTGTGTGTGTGTGTGTGTGTGTGTGTGTGTGTGTGTGTGTGTGTATGTGTATGTGTGTGTGTATGTATGTGTGTGTGTGTCTGTGTGTATGTGTGTGATGGCTTTTTTTTTTTAATAATGCAAGTGTTTCTGAGAATTTGCATAACTATGCAATATGATTTATAATAATTTTTATGAATACAATATTTTACTCTATTGACAATAATGAGTTTAATTAAATGCTCATATACAAACAATTCAAGATTTTTTTTGGAAGCTGTTAATAGTATTCACATGACAGAAAATAGATGCATCTTAATATATGTAATGTCTGAATCATATTAGCCAAAGTTTTTGATTTAAATGAATGTTAGAACCTAATTTTCTCTCCTCTTGATTTCTAACATCAAGATTATTTGAATGCTATTTGAATACAAGTGTTATATATTACATAGATCTATATAGTAGTATGAACAGTTTTAAAAAAAAAAAAAAAAAGTTTATTTTAGTTTATATGATGCTGTTTTACCAAATGTGTAGTTTTGTCTTGATAGATAATTGAATTGAAAACTGTTAACCTCAGTTAAATATAACTAGTATTAAATTGATAAGGTGGTAGCTGAGGTACTGCTGCTTAGGGTAGGGGTTAACTTGAGTAGTAAATACTACTCTAAGTTGGAGTTTTCAACTCCAGGCTGGATGCAAGGTTTAATCCTTACATTATTTTCACTTGTTCATTGTTATATGTATATAGTTTTGACATCCACAATATATTTTGTACACTCATTGTCACTACAAACAAAATTGAATCTTATACAAAATCCCATAAGAGATTTAATAAATACAGCTATATTTAAAGGTACACCTAAAAGAGGAGATGTAACATTATTTATCTTGTTATTTGTTATTTCGATCATAAGATTCTTGAGTTTTAAAAATGCCAAATGACATCTTTAAAAGGAATTTCTTTAAACATTAATGGATTGAATAATCCGTGTAAAAGGGCAAGCCTAATAAGATACATTAATTTACACAAGGCCAATCTAGTCTTCCTGCAAGAAACCCATCTCTTGAAAAAAGATATTGATAAACTAGCCACTAATAAGTATACAGTATTGGTTAGTTCAGAGCACACTCAGAAAAAGAGGAGTGGCTATTTTATGGAATAAAAGTATGCCCATTCCTAAAACCATTAAGTCTTATCAGGATGACAAAGGAATGTTTTGTATGGTTACAATACAAATTAATGGGAAGACTTACACTTTAATTAATGTATATTGGATACCTGGAATTGGTATTAATACAGTGAAACATCATATTGATAAGATCATATCATTCTCTATAGGGGATATTATTTTAGCTGGTGATTTTAATTGTATACTACATGAAAGTGATACTACCACTATAAGGAAAAGAAGAATTACATCTAATGCAAAACATTTAAATGATTTTGCTAATTCTTATCATTTGAATGATATTAATAATCAGATAGATTCAAAATCATTACCATACACCTTTTTTCTAACAGATACAAAACTTATTCAAAAATAGATAGGGTCTTTATTTCTAACCAGATGGTAACAGACTTAATTAATTCCAAAATCATTTCATGTCCTATATCTGATCATAACTCAATTGTTTTTGAATTCATGATAAAAAATACTCATAATGTTCAGATCAAAAGGATACCAGCATACTTAACTCAGCTAAAAGACTATAAAGAATATATACTTTCAGAAGTACAACATTTTCTAGACATAAATAATACTCCTGAAGTCTCCATTGTCTA
This sequence comes from Protopterus annectens, assembly GCF_019279795.1. Taxonomy (NCBI): domain Eukaryota; kingdom Metazoa; phylum Chordata; order Ceratodontiformes; family Protopteridae; genus Protopterus; species Protopterus annectens. The sequence continues at coordinate 1,698,523,507 of NC_056743.1, forward strand.
TGTTTGGGATGCCTTAAAATCATATCTATATGGACAAAGTATCAGATGGTATAATAATAAAAGGAAATCTTGGGATAAGGAATTGTTAGATATTCAAAGTAAATTAGACTCTTATAAACATAATAATAAAGAAAATATTATGGACAAGAAAGTTATTGAAGAAATAAACAAATTAAATGAGAAATACAAAGAAATTTTAACTCATAAAGTTAAAATAACTTTAGAGAAATATAAGTTTTTGTCTTATTCAATAAGCCCCAAATACTTACATAGACTTAAAAATAAAACAAAAAATTCAGGTCAGATAACTTATTTAGGTATAATACTATCTAAAGATATTAAATCTATTATATATAATAACTATAATACCTGTTTTCTTAATATACAAAATCTTTTTAATACCTGGAATAATATGTTTTTTACTATGGAGGAGAGACTTACAATTATTAAAATGATAATATTCCCCAAGATTTTATACTTAATACAATCAATAATACTTTCACCTACAAAAATAATTATCAAGAAACTGAATACACTAATGTTAAATTTCTTATGGGCACCTAATAGACCTAGGATTGCATTAAAGAAACATACTAATAGCTGGTCTCAAGGGGTATTTCTTTTCCAGACTTTAATTTATATATTATCTCTTCTATTATAAAAGTTATTACTTTATTAATAGATCAGTCATATATCGCAAAATGGAAAGATTATTGGGAGCTAATTAGTATGCACTTCATGAAAATCTCCTTAACACATAAAAATATGATTGTACATAACTCCATGTTGTGGTTGCTAAAGGAATTTTGTACTTCACCTATTACACCTAAACATATGGTTTGTTACCCATTAAATATTATTATTAGTTATTGTAACTTTATATTCATGCACCCTAAGTATAGGGAATGGAATTTTATTGTATTCCCTATAATGTATACTCAGGGTATGCTTATGTTATCTACTTCTGAAGGAGCTCATTTAGCTATAGATAATGATCTAAAGTACTGGTATCAGCTGATATCTGATAATAAAGTTAAAAATCTAGATTTCTTAAAACAAGAATTTGATCTAAGAGAAACTTGCTGGTTAGAGGTTCAGATCTTTAGACAACATCTCATTGATAGAACAGATCTAATGTCTATAACAGTTAAAGAATCTATTCCAAAACTGATTGATTACTTGATATTAAATTTACAGCATAAAGTTTCTGATAAAGGTAAACTTTCATATATACATAAAATTATCAGACAAGAAACTTTTTACAGTGTAGATTCATACTGGAATTATTTCACCTCTATTAATGGGGACCCACCAACTCAACAAGATAAACAATATATATTGGAATCTGCTTATAGAACTACATCTTCCATTGTCTGGAGACTTTATACATGGAAATTTTACATAGATCTTTTTATACACCTTTGATGATGAATAAAATAAATAATAAAGATAATCTATGTAAGAGATGTAATGTAGAAATTAATGCTGACTGGGCTCATATGTTTTATGGCTGTATGAAGTTGAAAGAATACTGGAAGTCAATTAATGAATTTTTGCAGGCTCTTTTTACAGATAATTTCATTATTTCTAAGTCTCTTATATTATTCAACACACCTGTACCTCAATGTGTTAAAAAGATTAAGCTTCCCTTGTTATGGTCTATCCTAGCAGTGGCTAGGAAAATAATAACTAGAAATTGGATTTCAGATACACCTCCTTCATTCAATGAATTTAAAAATGTTATGAATATAATGTGCCATATGGAAATAAGCACAATTAGAATGAGAACAACTAGAAAAACATCATATTATATTGTATGGGATAATTTACAAAATTTGTTAAAAAAATTCTAATTTCAATAGCACGGTATTTTAGTTTAATTAATTGATCTGATTGTAGTGGATGTCTTTGTAAATACTTTAGTTGTTTTGTTGAATATTATAATAATACCTATTTTTAATTACTTGTATAAAATTGTTATGATATTTCTCTTATATGTTAAAACAATAAACCTGTTTTGAAAAAAAAAAAAAAGAAAATTTGTACTAATGCAAGACCTACTACTGTTCTATTATCTAAGTTAATAAGACAAATATTTAAACATTGTCCTTATTTTTGGGCCTGTGTCCCACTTCTAGTTCTATGTATGGCTTTGTCCAGATTTCTTGCTCTGAAGTTGAGAGGTATGAGTGTCAGAGCCATCACTGTCAGCCAGAGACATTTCAAATTGTGACATACTTGTTGCACCCCACTCCCCATTGTAGTGGCTCTGGATATGTCCAAGGAAGGCAAGGAGCAGTTATGCAGTGTAAGTGTGCAGAGTATTTCCCCATCCAAGGTAGACCACAAGTACGACCGTGGCTTTTCATCTGTCCTTGATTTTGCAGAATGTTCTGGTTTTCTGTCATATTTTTATACTGTTGATTTCTGCTTCTTATTATTCAGGAAATGCATGCTGTCACATTGCCCTGTTGCTCTTTTTAAGTAGCAATGATTTAATGCCCATCAGGTAAGCTTGTTGGAGATTGTAAGATGCAAGTAAACTTTAATAAGCATACTGTTAAAGAATTACCAGCATTGAAAGCCTTTTTGTTGTTGCCATGCCGAGAATATTTACATAACTAGATAATGTATAATCCTTGGGTATTGAAATGCATATGACAGTATTTGTAATAAAAGGACAGGATTACAGTATTTCCAGAAGCTCATTACATTTGTTGGAGACTTGCAGTCATTTTTGCAGGTTTACCTGTAAACTAAACAGAATGCCAATCTATCATGCGTGGTCCATAACTTGTGCAGGAATCCTTTAAGCAATTTATCTTGAGCTTGTTTCTTGTTTGCTGTTCATTTTTTACTTTGATCATGTCTTCCCCATGAAACAAGTCGATAGTTGTGTCAGGCAGCAGGTCTTTTTTGGAAAAGGAACATTTTTACAAGTGGGGGTATCACAGAGATTGCTACTTTCAGCATGTTACTTGTTAATTTTATAAAGCTAAATATAAATTATAATTAGAACTGCAGTGCAAGGAGTAGTGGTTTGAGTTGAGTGCTGCTTGTTTTTTTATACTTGATTTTGACTGGCATTCTAGTAATGAATTTAAAAAGTAATTTATTTTTTCATGCCTTACAACCTGTTTCCATCTGGATATTAAGTAAGTTGTCATGTAGCCAATGCATTGAAATATTTTTTTCTTCTACACTTCATTTTGTCTTGATTGGACACTTGTAATTACTGTTTGGCACCCAGGGCAGCGTATTTAATTAAAGTTCCAGTTGCTGTGGTTGTGATCATAGCTCCACCCCCTTTCTAGTTGGCCACACCCCTTCCCATTGCCCCCACCCATTCAGCTGTCTCCTGCAGCCCTCCTTTAATTTGAAGTCACGGCCACCACTGGCCCCCAGTCATATATAACAGGCTGCTTATCAGATAGCCTCAGTGATCATTTCCCAACATTCCTACTCGAAAAATACCTATACCAAGCTAAACCTATCATCTACTGTCAAATACATACAAAACTAAACTTTAACCCACTCACATTCATCTCATCCCTCAAAGAATGTAACTGGCATCCTCTAAAGTACCTCAGTCTTGATGACGCAGTTAAATTTTTTAATACTACCTTCCTCCGCATCCTTAATTACCAAGCCCCCATAAGACTTTCCAGAACCAATTCACAACCCTCCCCATGGCTACAGAAACCCACTAAGTCAGAAATGAAAAACAGGGATAAAGCCTGGGAGCACTGTTGCAAAACCAAAACCCCCTCAACTAGACAGAAATTCCTAGAACTACACAATAGAGTCAAAAAGCTAATAAAACAGGACAAATTCTAATACTTCCAGTCTGCCCTAGACTCCTCTCACCACAGCCCCAAACAATTCCGGTCCTCCATAAACTTCAACCTCCACCCAGGTAAAGTCAGTACCCCTCCTCCTAACATCCCTCACTCCTCCAAAAATATTGCTACCTCATTCAACACACACTTCACACAAACCATACTATCACTAGCTAAACAACACAACCCCCCCTCCCCTCCAACCCACACCTTCAACTAGTAATCTCCCCACTACCTTCTCTTTTTCTCCTGTACCTACCTGCAACATAAAAAAACTTTTAACTAAACTTAAGCCCACCAAATTAAAAGCAGACAACCTCCCAAGTGAATACCTACAAATCGCAGCTGATGCTCTGGCCTACCCAGTATCCATCTTGATTAACCGATCTCTGTCAGAAAGTTACGTTCCCACACTGTGGAAAGTATCACATATAACTCCCCCCAACAAAGGCGGCCCCTCCACAGAACTAACCAGTTATCTCCCCATAGCAATTCTCTCTCCACTCTCCAAAATACTAGAGAGATACATACACTCTCAGGTCTCAGACTACCTCTTTACTAACAACCTCCTTTCCAATAATCAGCATGGTTTCCAACCAAACCATAGCACCACCACTGCCTTACTCTCCTTTACTAACACTATCCTTCAGCATAAAAACAATGGCTATCTCTCCTCTGCTACTCTCCTAGACCTATCTAAAGCATTTGGCATGGTCCCACACAAACAACTCATCTCTGTCCTTAATAACCTATCCTTCTCTCAATCAGTCACCAACTTGTTTCAGAGTTACCTGTCTGACCGCCAACAATCCATTGTGTGGCAGAATGACATATCCCCCCCAACTACCTGTCTCCATAGGGGTTCCCCAAGGATCCATCCTTGGACCCCTACTTTTCTCTGCTTTCACCAATAATCTAGCCTCTGCCAACAAACATGGCACACTCATACAATATGCAGATGACTCAACCATCATCTGCTCAGCCCAGTCCCTACCCAAACTGCAAAAAGTCACACAGGAAGCCTTTTCCTCTGTTGAAACGTGGTTATCTGATGCCTAATTAATACTAAACTCAAACAAAACTAAACTATTCATCTTCCAACCCACCAAACATACTCAAAACAACTCTCACTTTAACATCACGACAAAAGACAACACCACTATATACCCAACTGAACACACCAAATTGCTAGGAGTGGAAATAGACAATAAACTAAAATTTGACATTCACATATCCATGACCATAAAAAAAGTCCACAAAAAACTAGGAGCGTTATACAAAAATAAGCAATGTCTCACCAAAGCAGCAACGATTTCAATAGCAAATTCCCACCTTATCTCCACCCTACTTTATGCCTCTCCAATATATACCAACCTAAGGCAACGCGATCTAAACAAGCTACAGACCTGCTACAACAAAATTGCCAAATTCGTCATAGGGGCATCCTACCATAGTCACCACTGTCTTTCACTTGCTGAACTGGGCTGGCTTGAACTCCCTCACCTCCTTCAATGGTATCAACTCTCACTCGTCCACAAACTAGTAAACCATCCACTAAATGTCCCATCCCTCCAGAATCTACGCCAACCCTACCGCACCACCAGACCACTAAGATCCAGCAACAAAAATCACTTGCAGATCACTAAAGCCAATAACTCTACAGGTGAAGCACTATTCTCTTGCACCATAGCCAAATTATGGAACTCCCTCCCACCCACAATTACCTCCGTGCCATCATGCACCCACTTCAAAACTTTACTAAAAGCACACCTAAAAACATGCTGGCTATGCCCTTGCAACTCCCACTCTAAATCACCCACCCCATCCAACTACTACCTTTCTTTCCACCCCACTAACTACCTTGATTATAGCAAGCTCAGATGCTCATAAGCCTAGTACTTATTATACAGCAGAAACTTCTTATTGTAACATTTGTTAATGTCTAAACCACATAAGAAACCATCCATGGAGACGAGACGTGCTGTTCTGCTTTTAATCCAACATATAAATGATGAACCAACTTGGTTGAAAACAATATAAACCAGCTTAGACAGTAACAATGTCCTTGCCACATCTCCTTTTTTCCTAGGAATATATTTGAGTCCTTTGGAAAATAAAGTAAAATGTTTGTGCTCCAATTCCAAGGAGCTAAAGTTGTAAATAGTGAAGTTGTTAAAAGAACATTTATATTCTCCTACTTCCTTTAACATAAATTCAGAGGTGGGGGGGTATGTATGTATTCTTCTCCAGTTAGTATCTGTTCTTCCTTCCACCTCTCCACTGAAAATGTTGGTTCTGTTTGGAACCCTGTTTAAAATTCTGGTGTTGGTAATTATAATCCCCCTTGTTCTTTATCCTTTCTGATCTACGTAGCGGTCTTTGTTCTTCGAACTCATCTAATTCGTTAACATTTTCACCAACACTTGTGATTTCTCTGTCATTCCCAAGAAACATTTTCTGTCCATATTCCCCCTTGAAAACATGATTATTATGTGGTTTTGGATAACCTATGCTGTTCTGATATTCCCGATGTTTTGAGACTTATGATTAAAGAAAATGAAAGGGTAAAGGATGAATTAAGTAAACAAATAGATGTGTTGGATAAATGTATTAGGGATGATTTAATTTTCAGTATTGAAGATGAGAAAGTTAAATATTATACGATAAAAGATAGCATAGATGCTAAATGTGCGGATTTAGTGAACAGAAAAATAAGGAAGCTAGAAAGAGACCTTCGGGAATATCAGAACAGCATAAGAATATGATGGTTTTCATGGTCTTAGAACCTGATCCCTTAATATCAAGGGAAATAAATGGTTGATTGCATGGTGCAGATGGATGAAACCTTGAGAATAACTCAGGCACCCTGAGGTCATTAAGTAACTTTAGTAATGGAAGAACTGAAGAAGAGCGAGGTAGGAATGTTAAGCAAATGTCAGCTGACCTGTCCTGTGGGAGAATAAAGGGGTGTGAGAACATGCTGGGAGGATCAAATGCCCTGATTCTGCTGATGAGACTAAAGTTGAGGACAAAAGAGGAATCAACCAGTAATGCATTATGGGTGAGCAGATAGAGAGGTGTGTCCCACCGCAGGTGGTGGTGTTACCCATGCAGCATAAATCGCATACCTACTCACAGAGCAACAAATCTGATGACACAAGTGCACCTTTCTGCCTTTATCTAGATACCTTCTACCCCTACTACTCTGTGAAACAGATACAGGGGGCCCATTTAGAGGGGATTTACATCAAACTGACGAGAGAAGTTAACAGTAACAATAAGAAGCAACACCACGCAACTGATGGCCAAGCTGATTTTGGAAACATATTAAGGGAAATTAATGTTTTAAATATATACAATAGAATGCATGCATAGCAGTGTTTCCTTAGCAGCTTGCTGGAAGGCATGATAGGTATAAGGCACACACAGCACAGTTTTTTTAAAGTTTACTGTCAGTCAAAAGTGTCAGAGATGTGCCTAGTGTGACAGAATTAAATAAATTAGTTACCTTCCTACATGCTGGCAGTAGCAGCTGTACGGCCTGTAATGTATAAATATATCTATATATATATATATATATATATATGTGTGTGTGTGTGTGTGTGTGTGTTTGTATACATATATATAAATATATATATATATATACACACACACACACACACACACACATATATAGATATATATACATATATAAATATATATATATAAACATATATATATTTGTATACACAAATATATATGTACTTAAAAACTCCTACACTCATTGCTACACACTGCAATTAACTCCTTTCACTTGCTCCTCATGACTTAGGCTGTGTCAGTCATCTGTGGCAGCAACCTTGTAACACACTTGTTGAGTGACATTTCTGACATCTTGCACAGGAAGATGAAAGAGGTCAAACATATTGGTGCAGTAAGCTTCTTGTTGGGCTGTTTTAAAAATAGTACAGATAGTGGACTAACCTGATTTATTTGCACATTTAGTGCTTAACATACAATGCCATGTCAAACCCAGAGCTGTTGGACATTCTACACTTAAAAGAAATCCCAATCCCTCAGAGCCACACGCTCCAGGGATCTAAACCTTGTCATCACAATAAACAAAACATGCTGGAGGGATAGGTCTTTGACCCAGAGACTCCCCAGACTCTGGAATAGATTGCCCATACATGTCAAGCAGAGTGCCTCTTTGGCCCTCTTCAAAAGGAACCTTGACGATTGGATGGGAGAAAGGAAATTCACCCCAGGGATCACGTCAGTTGCCCTGCTAGACAGGGGTCCAGGGAACCAAATAGTGTGGGAAGAAATAGCCAGGGAATTGTTATGGCTAGGCTTGTATAGGCCCTAGGGCTGATGGCCTAGTACCACCCTATGAACCTATGAACCTATGCACTCTTGGCTTACCCCAGACCTTTGCCACATGTGCATGCTCTGAGTTCTGAGAACAAGGAACTAAAACAGAAAGTAAGTCAACTATTAGTTGACTTTCTGACTTTCACAGCATTTCTTTTTTTCTTTTTTTTTTTTCAATTTAATTGGAGGGACTGCAGCCTAGCAGTCATTACCACAAGCCGCCCCTGAGCACTATTCATTGGACACTAGTGAAGAAACCAAACAATGAAAATAAAAGGTTTCACTTCATATTGACAAAAAGCTGAAATATCAAATTTCTGCATTTCAACAGTATAAAGCCGAAACCCTCACAACACCGACACTTCACAATCACGAAACCACAACATCGAACACACAGCATACAGCACACAACACACAAATCATAACACCCAAACCACAAAACAATTAAATACAACAAAACACCACACAGACACACACCTACACTACACAAATGCAGGGGGCAAGCCCCCCTGCATCCCCCACACCCCCCTACTTATATATACTAACTCCGAGATCGCACAAACAGTAAAAAAAAAACCCACACGCAGCCAACACACACGCTCATACCTCCACCTCCCTACCCTAACCCACTCATACAAGTTACAAAAACACTCACACACACTGATTCACCTTAAACTGCAGACACCATCCCAGCCAAACACTTCCATAAGATAACGTAAATGCATAAGCGCGAAATCAACACAGTCCTATTCACGCTTATGCACTTTCGTTATTTTGAAGTTTTGGCTTCCTGGACACGAATTGCTGAAATTCGATATTTCAGCAATTCGTGATTATGAAGTGAAACCAAATAAAAATATGAATTCAAGGGAACTGGTCTTGCTAAATTGTGAAAAGAGAGAAACCCCTTTATATCATGAAAATGTGACATAAGAATATCACATCACTGTATAGCACACACAGGCATTTTAATGAAACTCTGGGACATCACTTGATATTGCTGTGTTGCTATAATCTCAACTTAAAATGCAGGCATGAATATATCAAGCTGCAACATTTTTGAATAAATTTGGTTATCTTTTTTCAGCTTTATATAAAAGGCAAGTAATGCATTTCATAAATAACTGTTGCCTATGCTCTTTCATCCAATGTCTGAGACTTTTATGCTAATACTCTTTCATTATCATTTTTGCATTCTTCCTTATGTATTGCTTGCAATTTCATACCACAGTTGATGACTATTCATGAAAAAGTCACAGAAAAATAGATACCTTGTCTAGATTTAAGGATCCATTCTGATGTCTATCAGCATGCCTTTTATAACCATACAGCACTGAGATGGTAATACATTGCACCTTTACTGTCACGCAGTATAATCCAATACCCTGCCAGAGAATCAGTCAATACCTGCCTCGGAGGCTGATGGATCTCGAGAGAAATGGTACCAAAGAGACAGCATTTATTTATCAAATGTCCCTGCTGCAACATAAAAATAAATAGCATGTTTGTTTACAATATTGTTTAGAAAATAATACAGAAAGCTAATTATTAAACCTTACTAATGCTTAAATGCAGAACCTAAGGAAGAGGAAGTGTTTGTTACAGGCACCAGGTACCTCCATTGTACATTGGAAACTAAGTCTGTGTTGTTAGCATAATAATTAAATAACTCTGCTCACCATACCAGGTTCTCTAGGAAACAGTACTCCAAGTCAAATTATATCTAAGGTAAACAGATGTATATCACATTACGTCAACCCATTGTAAGTGACATGCATGACTCTCTTTTCTAGAGCTCAGTAACATAAAATTGTCACATATTTCTGCTGCAGATGGCAATGACAGACATCCAGAGTCTTCAAGATTAAACTCTAAAATGGTAATTTGGCAAAAGAGAATTGTTAATTTAAAAGTAAATGTTCCAGAAATAGGATGAGAAAGTTAAGACTGCATATACATATTTTGTTCTTTACAAGCCTTTCAAAATATGACTATTTAAAAACAGTCTTGTGAAATATTAACAGGTGCTGAAAACATAATGAACAGCATTTTAAAATAGATTCAATGGAATTAAAAAAAATGCTACAAGAATATGCCTTATAGGTTACAAATGTTATTTCTCACACTTCTGCTTTGCTATAACACTGAAAGCGATATGTCAGAAATAAAAACGCTCTTAACTGGTATTTATATATGCAAAGTACAGAAATATTTTCAGGGCTGATGTAAAGTATGCACATTTATGCCAATTACATTCACAGGGGGCAGGGCATAGACATCACAGAAAATAAAGCAAATGGCAATAAACGTTGGACAAATCTGCATAGGTGTGAAGTAATGATAGATTGCAGATAGCATTGTTGCCTCACAAGCTGTGAGTTTTCATATGAGGCTATGAAGTTCTGCATGTGTCATTTGATTGTTGGGATATTTAGAGAAATATGAACATTATTACAATAGAAATAAATGTATATAAATAATATTCAATAGCTTTTTAGCTGCACAAGACAAAGGTCAAATATCAGTCCAGTTGTGTTTGGCATTATGTAAGCTTTAAAATGAAATTTTCTGATACCTTTTGTATTGCATGGTTTGGAATCATTAATGCAAATATAAAAAACAATATTTGATGCCTAAAGGCATCTTTAGAATATAACTACAGAAACACCTGAGTGTATCACTAGTTTATAATTAAACCTGTCTGACTAATTGCAAAGGGTCTATATTATATGAACAAAAGTTCATAATGTCGAAGGCTCTAAATAGCGAAAATGCCGGACCTCAAACTCCTTATTGTGGGGGTCTGTGGCCCCCACACTCCCCACAACAGTGAGGAAAGGGTAAATAGTCCAACCTTCACTGTACTGCGATCCCACAAGAAGTGCTTTGAGGTCTGGCATTTTTGCTATTCAGAGCATTCAACATTATGAATTTTTGTTCATAAAATATAGACCCGTTGCAAACACCTCTACTGCAGCAAATGTGTATTCATTTCACGCACAAGTCAGTAGTTCCTCTTGCAAAGACCAGCAACACCAGGACTGAAGAAGGGCACCTTATCACAGAAGAAAAATTACAAATTATACAGAAAATATAGATTTTTCTTATATACAGTGGAAATAAAAAGTTTACACACCCCTGTTAAAATGCCAGTTTTTTGTGATATAAGAAAATGAGACTGCAATAAATCATTTCAAAACGTTTCCCACCTTTAATATGACCTATAACCTGTACAATTCAATTGAAAAACAAATATGTTAGGGGAAAAATATAAAAAATAAAAAAACGTACAATAAACTGGTTGCATAAGTGTGCACACCCTTAAAATAATACTTTGTTGAAGCCCCTTTTGATTGAATTAAGTTGAAATAAATAAAAATAAAAGTTTGACTGTGTATATATATATATATATATATATATATATATATATATATATATATATATATAGATATGCATATATATTATATATAGATCATACCTCTCAACTGTCCAGACTTTCGGAGAAAGTCCAGATTTTTGCCTCATATTTCTGTTCTGTTTCTGATAAACGTTTGGTTTTCTGGTAAATCACTGGCAAATCATTGAGCACTGAAGTCAGAAAATGATAGTCATTTTTGTTTCAAACTGTTTACCCTTCAGAAAATCCATGTTCATGTAAAATCTGTTATTCTATCAACTTCCTAAATTTGTAACAGCAATATTTAAAAATTGTCCCTATTTTGGGCCTTTGTCCCCCATTATTTATGTGTTTGTCCAGATTTATTGCTCTAAAAGGTTGAAAGGTATCATATACTGTAGTTAGATAAGTAGATGTTTATACATATACATGATGCAAGCACTGTCAATGTCCTCCATCATGGAAGGGTGCCCAGGCACTGACAGTGTCCTCCATCACGGAAGTGTGCCCAGGCACTGACAGTGTCCTCCATCATGGAAGGGTGCCCAGTAGTAGAGGGGGTTCACAGATTTATAGGAACTTAATAGGCAATTGATCTGTAAGGCTCTTAAGAAACTTAGCCTTGCATTCCCAAGGTAATTAGTAGCCCATATATTTTGCAATGCAAACAGCAAAAGATGGACCAAATAAGTATATGATGGGGTAATTACATGTTTCTCCTGTCCACAAGGACCAGTGCTGCTAAATCAGGGGTGAATTTGCAGTTCCCCATCCATTTATGTAAATTTCATTGTAATAAAGTAAGGCAAGTACTCTTATTATTTATGTGGGGGGACAGCGGTTCCATAGAAGGAGTATTTTCTGCGATATAATAAAGTAAGGCAAGTACTCTTATTATTTATGTGGGGGGACAGCGGTTCCATAGAAGTAGTATTCTCTGTGATATAATAAAGTAAGGCAAGTACTCTTATTATTTATGTGGGGGGACAGCGGTTCCATAGAAGGAGTATTCTCTGCGATATAATAAAGTAAGGCAAGTACTCTTATTATTTATGTGGGGGGACAGCGGTTCCATAGAAGGAGTATTCTCTGCGATATAATAAAGTAAAGCAAGTACTCTTATTATTTATGTTGGGGGACAGCGGTTCCATAGAAGGAGTATTCTCTTCGATATAATAAAGTAAGGCAAGTACTCTTATTATTTATGTGGGCGGACAGCGGTTCCACAGAAGGAGTATTCTCCGCGATACATACCTATGCCTACAAGAGTGACAAGACTTTGAGTCGGTCTGCATAGCTTTTATGACTTAGGCACTTGGCTTTTTCATTGTGGTCATTACAGCTCTGATATGTGTTTGGACAAGTGCATATTGAAAGGGGCATAACACTCAAACATTGGCCTGATAAGTGCCAAGTACAGGCGAGCAATTACATCCCTGGATCCGGACACCATATCTTTAGATATAAGCTGCGAGTGAATAAGGACATCCTTACATTAGTGGATATGTAGCGACTGAAGGACTTTTCAGTGTTGGCATAGGTTCTAAGACCTCTAACTATGGGGTTCATTTTCATGGGGGTGTTGTCAATGTGATAGTTACAATGGGAGTTATGCTTGGCAAAAGATATATGATTATCATTTGTTGTTATTTGGTTTTAGCCCGTGATGCAAACTTGATCAGCCACAAACTCTTAATATTTATCTTGACCTCTGAGAAGTAAATGGCAAAGAAGAGCGTCCCGAGGACTGAGACCCAGTATACTCTACTGGTGACAGGTCTAGTGAAAGAGGTAAAAGCACTCACTGTTACTTTTGGAGTTTTATTTGTGAGCCAGTTTGCTATCAAATGATTTACATAGGGGTTAACAGTTGTCATGGCAGCAAATAGAAGAAATCATAAGAAGAAGTGGATAAAAACTGATATAGAAGGGGAAATAGTGGAACAGGTTAACAGCTTCAAGTATCTTGGAGAGTTGGTTGAAAAGGAAAGTCTGAATGAGGAAGTTAAAACTAAAATCAGACGTGCTTCAGCCATCTGGCATAGACCATCAAGTTTAGTATACGACAGAAGAATGCTGAAGAAACAGAAAAGTAAGGTGTTGAAAACAATGTTGTGACCAGTTTTTCTGTTATGGTACAGAAACCTGGGCAGTGAAGGAAGAACAACTGAGAAAGCTAGAGGTGATGAACATATCACCCAGTGAAATGTTACAAATGTTTAAACAAGCATACCACACACTTCCTAGTTACATTATACCACACAAAGCTATAACTACAGTGGGGCAAAGAGGCAGCTGCAAGGGGGCACAACAGGCAGCTGTAGATTGTGTGGGAGTGCAGAACTGGCAAATCTTTTGAAGCTATGAGGATATCATGCTTTATGAAAGAATGCTGATACTGCATAGGACTGAAGTGCTAAATCTTTCCAAGTCTATTAATTTAATTTGTGTAAGTTGTTGCATCCTGTTACATGTGTAGCAAGCAGCTTGCTGCAGTTTATTAGTTTGATAGCAGAAAAGCTTTTTTTTCTGCCATACTATGAATTGAAGGGTCACCAGTTTGGGAAACTGCACAGGGTCCTAGATGACCCATCTACAGTTATCACGCCACACAGTCTGTATTTACATTAAAGGACTGTAATTAATTAAATTCTTCATTTGGTCAAGGAAACATTAATGCTATTTTGTTCTTGTATATATGCATACCTAAATCTTCACAAAATATGCGTTAACATTATGTGTATATATGTAAATGTCTAAAGCTTTACAGAATGAGTGTTTACTCTGCATGTACATACATAAATAGGTTCAAAGGTGTATACTAGACTAATGACATCTAGGACCATTAAAAGCCTAGTCACGCAACCCAAATGTGACTCACAAATCCAATTTATATAGGGGTCTGCCCATCAGAGACATAGGCACCAGACCAGTGGTGAATTTCTGATTATCCCTCCATTGCACTTAAATAAGGTTAGGGAAGAACTGGTTTACATATATGGGGAGCCTGTTCTAAGAATGGGAATTCTCTGAGAAACATATCTGTCTATCCAACATGTCTTATTTATGTCGCAAGGAAAATTTAGGTATTTTGATCTAGTACTTCTGAGGCACTTTGATTTGTGGATGTGCAAAAGGGTTATGAAAAACAGGGTCTATGGTATGATGACCTCTATGGACCTAGATGCCAAACCCTTATTTATAAGTTAAGCAACATAGAAGGATTTTCTTACTGCCTTGGACACATGTTGCTTGAAGGTTAGGTTACTATCTACATCAGTTCCCAGATCCTTGACTAGTGAATCAACTTTTAGGGGTGCATTATTGATAACATAGTTACCTGGGATGGTCAGTTTCCCAAATTGTACTGTAATGCATTTCTTGGCATTGAGTTTTAAGCCATGGCTTTGGCACTAAGCTTTAGTCTGTATTTGACCCTCCTCAAGGAAGTTCTCGTCTTGGGAGGAATCAGTGACTGCTCCCAGTCTGCAACCATCTTCGACCTTGAACAGCCACAGGCCTTTGACACTGGCTTTGATCTCTGAGAAGTAGATGCCAATGTGGACAGGGCCTAGCACAGAGCCCTGAGGGACTCCACTGGTGACCAGCTTCTTTGTGGAGGTGGTCTCAGTGATCCTAATCTCCTGGGTCCTAACTATGAGCCAGCATGTTATGCCTACTTCTATAAGTTTTTTGACAATGTCAGAGTGGGGTATTGTATCAAATGCTTTAGCCAGATCTCTGTAGGCAGTATCCACTGCTTTTCCACTAAGTTCAGTAAGCATGACCTTCCTTTGACAAAGCCAAACTGGGATGGAACCAATGTCTGGAGTTCTTCTCTGTCCTTGCTAATAATTTCCATGATTATTCTTTCTAAGTTTTTATAAATAAGTCCAGTGAGGATCTGTTTAAGGTTCTCCCTTATGTAGGGAGATGAATGTTACAGGCCTCTATTTTCCTGGCACAAAGTCTGTTTTCAAGACTATAGTTAAATAATGACTCCAGGGGTCCTGATAACTCATATTTTAGACTGTTCAGGAGGCATCCTGGGATGTTATCAGGGCCCATTGAGACTGTGTTCTTGGCTTCAGTGACAGCAGCCAGAACATGTTCCCTAATTATAGTTGGAGGAGTTATGCTTGAGGGTATTTCTTGGCTGGGGTGAGAGGGGGATAAAGTTGGAATTTAATTTGTCAGCTAACAGTTTTGCTATATCGCCAGGCTCTGTGAACGTGGAACCATTAACCAGCAGTTCAGCACATTCCTGTTTGCTGCCCTTGTCATTTCTGCCATAGCTGAAGAAAGCCTTATGGTTACCTTTTACCTGAAAAGCTATCCTAACCTCAGAGTTGGCTTGGTTTAACCTAATTAGCCCTCTTACTCGCCTATTTAATTTGAGGATAGAGTTTTTATCTTAATGGGAATTACTGTTCTTGATTTTTGCTATAACATTTTCTTTTTGTTGTATATCTTGTTTAATTTGGTATGCCACCAGTATGTTTTTGTTTTGTTGGACTAGTTCTGGCCTTACTTTTGATAGGTACAGTAGCCTCTATGCAGCCACTAACATCGGTGCACAGAGTTTCTGACAGTAATTCAACATAGGCTTCTGTGCTCTCGGGGTTTAGAGCGGCATTAAATTTTGACAAGCCATCACTTAAAAGGTAGTTTACCTTGGAGTAGTTCTTAACTGTTACTAGTTTTACAAGTGTTACAGAGTTGATTTTAATTTCAAAGGAAATAGCTTTATGGTTGGACTTTACCAGAAGGATGAGACATTGTGAGGTGCAGCATTCTCCCATATTTGTTAATAAGAGGTCCAGTATGTTGGCGCCTCTATTGGACGTATTCACTATTTTGTCAAGGGTGTTTGTATTTATGAAGTCCAGGAATTTCTGTGCATGTACATCTGAGGCCATGTAGAATTCCCAATCAGTAGAGGAGTAATTAAAGTCGCCCTTGAGTAGGGTGTTAGGTTGGAAGGTTAAGTGTCTCCAGTAGGCCCAAGTAATCATTGTGAGCTTCATGGGACATGCAGAGTAGCCTAAAGCTGTCTAGGATGTGGTACAAGATTTTGTCTATTGTGATCTGCACGTGGAGGAACTCTAGCATGTCATCCTAACTGACCACCCTAGAGGTATGCTTATTATCGTTATATATTGAGACACCTTCATCTTTAGCCCTTGTCTGTTCAGCTACTGGTCTAAAAGTATGGAAGGGGTACTCTCAATAATTGCACAGATGGGCATATTTTTGAGTGTGAGGACAGCTTGAAGGAAATATAGTTTTTTTATTTAGGCTCCTGGCATTCAACAGTAACACCTTGAGGTTCATTTGAGTTGATTTTGCTTACTCGGTAGGTTTCTTAATTTGGCTTTGCATAAAAAGGCAATATGGGGGGGGGGATTTTAAGCAGGATTTGAAAGCCTAGAGGTGACAGGTGCAGACCATCCCTGGCAAAGCTATGTGGTCTGTTAACCATGTCCTCCCAAGCTGACAATATTGGATCTCCTTAACAAAGCTATGTGGTCTGTTAACCATGTCCTCCCAAGCTGATAATATTGGATCTCCTTAACAAAGCTATGTGGTCTGTTAACCATGTCCTCCCAAGCTGATAATATTGGATCTCCTTAACAAAGCTATGTGGTGTGTTAACCATGTCCTCCCAAGCTGATAATATTGGATCTCCTTAACAAAGCTATGTGGTCTGTTAACCATGTCCTCCCAAGCTGATAATATTGGATCTCC
This sequence comes from Protopterus annectens, assembly GCF_019279795.1. Lineage (NCBI taxonomy): Eukaryota > Metazoa > Chordata > Ceratodontiformes > Protopteridae > Protopterus > Protopterus annectens. The sequence goes on from NC_056743.1 coordinate 1,698,540,844, forward strand.
TTAACAAAGCTATGTGGTCTGTTAACCATGTCCTCCCAAGCTGACAATATTGGATCTCCTTAACAAAGCTATGTGGTCTGTTAACCATGTCCTCCCAAGCTGATAATATTGGATCTCCTTAACAAAGCTATGTGGTGTGTTAACCATGTCCTCCCAAGCTGATAATATTGGATCTCCTTAACAAAGCTATGTGGTCTGTTAACCATGTCCTCCCAAGCTGATAATATTGGATCTCTCCCCCAAGCTGATAATGTGGATCTAATAACAAGCTAGTTGTCTGTTAACCATGTCCTCCAAGCTGATAATATTGGATCTCCTTAACAAAGCTATGAACAAGACAAAGCTATGTGTCTATTAACCATGTCCTCCCTCCCAAGTAATAATATGGATCTCTTTAACAAAGCTATGTGGTGTGTTAACCATGTCCTCCCAAGCTGATAATATTGGATCTCCTTAACAAAGCTATGTGGTGTGTTAACCATGTCCTCCCAAGCTGATAATATTGGATCTCCTTAACAAAGCTATGTGGTCTGTTAACCATGTCCTCCCAAGCTGACAATATTGGATCTCCTTAGAATGACACCAGAAATACAGCCAATTGTTAAAATCAGTCACCTTTTGCTCATATTGTGGCATCATCCTTGGTGATGGTAATATGCTGCTCAGTGCTAGTCTCGTACCATCCTGAGGCACATACTCTGGGAGATCCATAATATCTCTCTTCATATAGTACCAGGAGGTACATCTCAGGTCATTTATACCTACATGAGCTGCGACTGATTCATTCTGGCACTTGTGGTGTAATGACTTGTGTGCATGTGTGATTAGGTGGATCCTGGCTCCAGATTAGTAAATAACTGTTATCTTCTCCTTGTTCAGCCTAGTTAGACAGCCATCAGTGTATCTTACAATGGAGTCCCGTATAACAAGAGTCCTGTGTAGTGTGTTTGTTTGCCTTATGGGCTTAGTGTTTGGGGCTCCACTGAAAGTGACAGTATGTGTGGTGTTAGGTGCTATTTTCCGTGAGTTTCTTTGGGTTTCTTTGGGTTTACTGAGGCATAGCCTTGAAAAAAGGTGGTCTAGGTGATCTTTGTTGTTTAGGAAGATTGCTTTTATGTGCTTCCTCAGCATGCATTAGTTATGTGGGCAGCCTGCAGTATAAACCTGGGTGATTGGATGAATAGCCTTAAATTAACTCTGCAACTAATCAGATTTGCCCTTTTTACAAGGGGCTATGGCATGAGGGTGACTGCTGGGAAGACTCAATTGCCTTGTTTTTCCTGTGAGCCTTCACAATGTTTGTGCTTAAATTAAATATCTAAGTGTTTGCAAAGTGTGTTCTTACAGTGTGCATATATGTATGTATATGTATATATATATATATATATATATATATATATATATATATATATATATATATATATATATATATATATATAAATATATATATCTTCTTCTTCTTTCAGCTGCTCCCGTTAGGGGTCGCCACACCGGATCATCTGTTTCCACTTCTTCCTGTCCCCTGCATGTCCTCTCTCACCACATCCATAAACCTTATCTTAGGCCTTCCTCTTTTCCTGTTACCTGGCAGCTTCATCCTTACCATATTTTTCCCAATATACTCTGCATCCCTCCTCAGCACATGTCCAAACCAACATAATCTTGCCTCTCTGGCTTTGTCTTCAAACCTTCCAACCTGGGTTTACCCACTAATATACTTATTCTTAATCCTGTCCACCCTCATCACACCCAGTGCAAATCTTAACATTTTTAACTCTGCCACATCCACCTCTGACTCCTGCCTTTTAGTGAATGCCACTGTCTCTAACCCATATAACATAGCTGGTCTAACTAACCTCTTATAGACTTTCCCTTTCACTCTTACTGGTACTCGTCTGTCACAAATCACTCCTGGCACTCTTCTCCACCCCTTCCATCCTGCCTGTACTCTCTTTTTCACCTCTCTTCCACACTCACCATTACTCTGAACTGTTGATCCCGAGTATTTAAACTCATCCACCTTCACCACCTCTACTCCCTGCATCCTCACCATTCCTCTATCCTCCATCTCATTTGCACAAATTTATTCTGTCTTAGTTCTGCTGACCTTCATTCCTCTTCTCCCTAGAGCTTATCTCCACTTCTCCAGGGTCTCCTCCGCCTGTTCCCTACTCTCACTACAAATCACAATGTCATCTGCAAACATCATAGTCCACGGGGACTCCTGTCTGATCTCATCTGTCAACCTGTCCATCACCATTGCAAATAAGAAAGGGTTCAGAGCTAATCCTTGATGTAATCCCTCCTCCACCTTAAATGCATCCATCACTCCCACCGCAGACCTCACCGCTGTCACACTACCCTTGTACATATCCTGTACCACTCTTACATACTTCTGTGACACTTCCGACTTCCTCATACAGTACCACAATTCCTCTCCAGGCATCCTGGCATAGGCTTTCTCTTAGTCCACAAAGAAACAATGCAACTCCTTCTGACCTTTTCTGTACTTGTCCATCTCTCAGAGCAAACATTGCATCTGTAGTGCTCTTTCCTGGCATGAAACCATACTGCTGATCACTAATCATCACCTCCCTTCTTAACCTAGATTCCACTACTCTTTCTCATAATTTCATGCTGTGACTGATCAATTTAATCCCTCTGTAGTTACTACAGCTCTGCACATCACCCTTATTCTTAAAATTTGGTACCAAAACACTTTTTCTCCATTCCTCAGGCATCCTCTCACTTTCCAAGATTTCATTAAACAATCTAGTTAAAAATTCCACTGCCATTTCACCAAAAACCTTCATGCTTCCACAGGTATGTCATCTGGACCAACAGCCTTTTCATTCTTCATCATCTTCATAGCTATCCTTACTTCATCCTTGCTAATCCACTGCACTTCATGATTCACTATCAGCACATCATCCAACCTTCTCTCCCTCTCATTCTCTTCATTCATCAACCCCTCAAAGTACTCTTTCCATCTCCTCAACACACTCTCCTCGCTTGTAAGTATGTTTCCCTCATTATCCTTTATCACCTTTACCTGCTGCACATCTTTCCTAGCTCGGTCCCTCTGTCTAGCCAATCGGTACAGGTCCTTTTCTCCCTCCTTAGTGTCCCACCTTTCATACAACTTTTCATATGCCTTATCCTTAGCCTTCACCACCTCTCTCTTTGCCATGCACCTCATCTCCTTATACTCCTGTCTACTTTCTTCATCTGTCTGACAATCCCACTTCTTCTTCGCCAACCTCTTTCTCTGTATACTCTCCTGTACTTCCTCGTTCCACCACCAGGTCTCCTTGTCCTCCTTCCTCTTTCCAGATGTCACACCAAGCACCTTTCTAGCCATCTCCCTTACTAGCTCTGCTGTAGTTACCCAACTATTCGGTAACTCTTCACTGCCACCCGGTGCCTGTCTTAACTCTTCCCTGAACTCAACCTCACAATTACCCTTTTTCAATTTCTACCATTTGATCCTGGTGCTGCCCTCACACTCCTCCTCCTCTTCTTAATCACCAATGTCATCCTAAAAACCACCATCCTATGTTGCCTAACTACACTTTCCCCAGCCACCATTTTACAATCTCCAATCTCCTTCAGACTGACCCTTCTACATAAGATATAATACACCCGTGTGCATCAACCTCTACTCTTGTATTTCACCCTATGCTCCTCCCTCTTGTTAAAATACATATTCACCACAGCCATGTCCATCCTTTTCACAAAATCCACTACCATCTGACCTTCTGCATTCCTTTGCTTAACACCATACCTACTCATCACTTCCTCATCCCCTCTGTTCCCTTCACCAACATGCCCATTTAAATCTGCTCCAATCACCACTCTCTCTCCCTTGGATACAGTCATCACCACTTCATCCAACTCACTCCAAAATGTTTTTTTCTCATCCATCATACACCCAACTTGTGGAACATATGCACTAACAACATTCATCATTACACCATCAATTTCCAGCTTCATAAACATCACTCTATCCAACATTCTTTCCACCTCCAAAACACTCTTAGCATACTGTTCCTTCAGGATAACCCCTATGCCATTTCTCCTCCCATCCACACCATGATAAAACAATTTGAACCCACCTGCGATACACCTAGCCTTGCTCCCCTTCCATCTGGTCTCTTGCACACACAATATACCAACCTTCCTTCTGTCCATCATATCATTTAGCTCTCTCCCTATACCAGTCATACTGCCAACATTCAAAGTTCTGACCCTCACTACCACAGTCCTAGCCTTTACCTGCCTTCGGGCATGCCTTCCCCCTCTTCTCCTCCTTCTGCCAACAGCAGCCCAATTTCTGCCAGCACCCTGTTGGCCAACAGTATTGGTGGCGGTCGTTGTTAACCCGGGCCACGACCGATCTGGTATGTTTATCTGTACTGTTGTCCGCATGAATGATTTGGCAAAATTTTATGCCAGATGCCCTTCCTGACGCAACCTTCCCCATTTATCTGGGCTTGGGACCGGCACAAAAAATGCACTGGCTTGTGCATCCCCAGTGGCTGGGTTTTATATATATATATATATATATATATATATATATGTATATATATGTATATAGATATATATATATATATACATATATATATATATATATATATATATATATATATATATATATATATATATATATATATATATATTTACATACACATATATAGATACACACACACACACACACACACACACACACACACACATATATATATATATATATATATATATATATATATATAAAATATATATATATATATATATATATATATATATATATATATATATATATATAAAATATATAGCTACCTATCAATCTACATACACACACACACACACACACACACACACACACACACACATATATATATATATATATATATATATATATATATAGCTAAGGTTTAACAAAGTGGATTTTTCACCTCAGGTATATAGGTAAATGCCTATTCCTTTATTAATGTGCTTGCAATGCATATAACTATGCAAATACCTTAACCTTTATAAAGTATTTTTATACATTACTTGCATATAAGTAAGTACTTAAACCTTTTAAAAAATGAGTACTTACACTACGTGTATATATAAAACACCTAAATCTTTACAAACTGCATTCTTTCATTGAATGTATACATGCATGCAGCTCTATGTATAAATTCCTGAACTTACATCTGTAATCTGACTGGCAGAGACTTCTTGCTTGTTGCCACTTTACATATACATTTTGGGGGATTTATTAATATATAGAGAAGATTATATTATAGTTAATAAAAAAAATATAGAAAGTCCCTGTCTGGTAAAAACTCTTTGCATTTTAGTGCAAATACAGCACAAAGGTCAATGATAAAAGTATTAAGACTCAATATGGATATGTTGGCAGTGGCACTTGAAATGCCAAGTGATGAAAAGCCAAAAAAAAAGAAAAGGCATTAAACCCAGAGAAGAGTGAATCTCGAAAATCACTATTCACTTTAAAATTTCTTTTTGCATAAGGGGCAAGTCCCACACCCTCCCAAACTTATATATACCAGCTCAGAGATCACCATACCTTGGAGTAACGGGAATATTCTGAGAAATGGCATCTTAGACATAGTATATGTAAGTCTTTCTGCCATTCGGTCTCCATGTTTTGGGACTCAGTCTAGCAGGTACCAACATTTCAAATGGTCACCCTATGAAATACTCAATGACATGATAACGAAAGAGCAATAAACTTTAGACTAATTACTGAAGTAGGAGATGTGGAAAACAACTTATGTAATTCTTGAAGGAAGGGGGATTCTAAGATCAGTAAGATCAGAATGGTCTTGGAATTTTCAGTGGACCATTTTGATCTAAAGGGTATCTAACATATTTTATACTTGTTTTAGCTTCTGTCACTGGGTTGTTGTGGTTGGCACTGACTGTTGCTAAAGTAGTCTGACTCCAGGGCTTAACAACACTTAGCAGTGCTTAATAAAAGCCCTTTCAGCACCGTACTTATGTCAGAAAAGTGCTTAATGAGCTCATCTTTTCCCAGTTCCAGAGCATGAAAGGTATTATTTCTAGTAATCTGAAATTAATTAATGGGTGAATGACGATTTTTTTTTGGGTTCCGGCGTGTAGCTCGCAGGACATTTCCCTGCGAGCTACATTGCAGAAACCAAACGGCTGCAGCAGCACTTTGCTGTAGTGCAATATGGCTGAAAAGCCTAGCCGCTGCAGCTGTAATCTATGGACTGGCAGAGACAGCCATACCGGCTGTGTACCACATTCCTTATTCACATTCAAGGAATGCATTTATTTAATTATTTATTTATTTTGTTCATAATGCTCACAATGCAGAAGTTTAATATCAGAAATCAGTTTCATGATCTGCATCTAGAATCTTCTTGCATTGCGTAACTGTGCAGAATCATTTAATTTAACAATAATTTCTTTATAACTGCAAAGCTTTAACAACACTGCACTTGATTACAGAAATACACCTGTATATGCACTAGTGGTATAGGTGGGGGGAGGTTAAATACTAAGGCAACAGATCCATAAATCCCTACCATGAAGCAAGTATATGCAATAACATCAGTTACTAACAACAGACTGTCCTCTTGTTTCTGTGGGAGATGAGGGGCAAGGCTCTATAACCCCTCATGTGGGGGTTGTGTCCCTAATACCTCTGAGGCATTAATATTTTACTTCCAAGTTTACAGCCTTAGGTGTAAAGGAAATACTTGGCTTTCTAGCAAGACCAAATGCTTCCTTTTCTCTAAGGGCGCGTGACATAGTGGAGGTAGGGGGAAGATGTTTATTTATGCAAATGCTCTTAGTTATTTCAGGTTCTACTCTTAATTTGTTTGTATTTGTGCAAAATTGCCACATGTCAAGCTAAACAGCAGTATTCAAGTTATGGTAGCAATTAATATTATAATTTACAGAAGCAGCAGGTAATTGTATGAATGTGCTTCAAATTACCAACATGTCATTGTACAGAAAACCCAACATCAGAAAAAGATATAAAAGGACTGAAACAATTTTAGACTGTATTTGCACTGATATTCTTTCAGTATTTAGTGAACCACATATTATAAGATGGGTACTTGCCACAGAATATAGACATTTGCTTTTTGTTTACAATACCATGCTGTTGTTCTTTCTATATCTCTAGATACACATACGCTTCTGTAGGTAATACACAGATTTGCTTCAACTACTTTAAGTAAATACTTCACACTTCCATTTATTGTCTGTTAAGCAGTGTTCTCTTTCTGCAAGAAGCCTTGCCTCACTGATGAATTAAAGGATGGGCTGGTTGCAGTTTTCTTACAAACTCATCAGGTATGAAAACTTGTATCATATATATATATATATATATATATATATATATATATATATATATATATATATATATATTCAAAACTATATGTAATTGAGAAAAGATGTGCACAAAAAAATGACCACATCTAGCATATGACATTATTTATTGAGTTATCCTTTGTTGATCAAGCTAGTCGCACTAGGCTGGTGGCCTCTGTTCATGGCAGATCACAAGAAGACATTTGGACAGCACACTATGTAAATACCACTACTTTTTTTCATAAATGCAACAGGATCTTTTAAGTGTCATCAGAAGGGCAGCATACTCAGGAGTACAACAGTCCCTAATGCTGTACTTAAGTAATGGGAAAATAAATATAATTAGCTGGGGTGGGAAGAGAACCCATGATCTTCCAGCATTAAAGCCAAATGTGCTACTTAAGGAGCCACTGACACGGCGTTGTAAAATTTCACGGTCACAGTTGGACTTTTTCACTGTAACACTTTAATCATAGTGTCAAGGAAATTTGTAAAAGCAAAATATATACAGAAATGAATATACATACAATGCTGCATGACTATACACACAGCACCATCCAGTGTAACAGCCAACAGTAACAAAAAGTCAGACATGTACAACACATAAGGAAGGGCACTGAAACTAATGCATTGGCAAAACATGTCTTAGCCATTAGTTGAAATGTTTATAAAGCTGTGTGAAAATTATGTTTTTGATAAACTGAAACTAGAAAGTATTCATAATAAGAAGCACAATATTAGTAAACAAGAATCAGAGGCACTGAGAAAGTTAAAACAAGATGAATCAGTAACTATAAAGTCAGCAGATAAGGGAGGGCCAGTGGTAGTAATGGACACCAACTGCTATAATTCAACCATGCAGAATATGTTAGATGAAGAGAATGTATATAAGTTGATAAATAGGAAGGAACTGCACCAGTTAATAACAAATGTGGAAACAATGTTATATGACAGTCATTTAGAAGGTGTTATAGATAAACAACTGTATGATTGTTTTCAGCTGCCTAACCCCCTTATACCAGTTTTTAGAGGAATACCTAAGATCCACACAGATCCTGTTAGGCCCTCTTTATGACCTATAATATCAGGGAGAAACTGGATTACTGAGCCATTGTCTATTTATGTAGAAAAAACACTTAGACCCATAGTGGACAAAAATGAGAACATTTTAAAGGATTCTAAGCAGTTTCTGCAGGACTTGTGAGTTTCTAGAAGAGATAGATTTAACAGAAATTCCATTCCTTATGGTAACAATGGATGTTCACTGCCTATTTACCTCCACTCCTAATGAAGAAGGTCTGGAGATGTTAAGGGAATATCTTATTCAGGATGGCACTTGTACTCATGTTCAAATAGATTTGCTATGTATGTTGATGGACATAATATTATGTAATAATGTTATGTTGTTTAACCACCAAATATACTTGCAGAGGGAAGGGGTGGCCATGGGCACGTCTAGTGCCAACAGTTATGCAAATTTAATAATGGTCTTATGGGAGAATGAACAATCTGTTAAAATAACTGAGTGGAAATCGGTAATATTTTACAGGAGGTTTGTGGATGACCTCTTTCTGTTATGGAAGGGGGAAGAGGCAGAGCTGGAAAGGTTTATCCAAGCAGTGAACACAAGTACATAATTTTTAAAATTTGATATGCAACACTCAAATTCTAGAATTGATTTTCTTGATGAGAGATGATGCAGGGAAATTCCAGACAAGTATATATAGGAAGGAATGTCATAGAAATACTCTTTTGCATAGAAAAAGCAGGCACCCAGGGTATATCTTTGATAATATAGTGTAAGGACAGGCCCTTAGGACCTCAAGGTTAACAACAGATGAGGACAGGTTTAGAGAAAAGCTACTAACCCTGGATAATAAATTGAGGGAAAGGGGCTATGCTAGCAACAAGGTAGCTGACACTTTTAAGGATATGAAGGTCCAAAGTTTGGACAGGGGCAAGCCGTACTTTTCAACTAATAGAAATAGGAATGATGTTAAGATTAAGATGCCCCTAACCAATAAAATACGGGTACCTATACATTACTGTAGTAATGTGGGGGTGGTAACAGAAACAGTGAGAAAGTTCTGGCCCATCCTTACTCAGGATGAAGAAATAAGAAATATAGTAGGTGATAAACCTAGTTTCCAGTTTAAGAATAAAAGATCTTTGAAGCAGATGCTTTGTTATTCATCTGAGGGCAAGACACAAGGACAAAGGAGGGATAGGAGTGAGGACACGTACCCATGTAAGAATTGTAATCAATGCCAGTATATATTGGAAAATAATGTTTTTATACATCCAGATTCAGGATAACGATATGTGTTTCATGTACTAGCAGACTGTAATAGTGAAAACATTGTTTATTTGGCCAGGTGCAAGGGATGCCCATCCTTTTATGTAGGTAAGACAAATAGAAAAGTAAGGTATCGTATACTTGAGCATGTACAACATATAAGGAAGGGCACTGAAACTAATGCACTGGCAAAACATGTCTTAGCTACAAATCAAACCCATGCTTTTGAGTTTACAGTGAAAGAACAAGTTCATGAAAATGAAAGAGGTGGGGATATTAGAAACACCACTGAGACTTCGGAGACACGTTGGATAATCAGATTAAGGGCAGACCGGGGGAAAAGGGTTGAATGATATTATTCCAATACAACCCATTTTAAAGAATAGAAGTCTGTTCAAATAAATAGTATGGATTTTTATAGTTAAGTTTTCATAAATGTTTTTTATGTAACAATGAATGTTTTAAGCTATGTTGAATGCTATAATATTATAATAGTATTTATAGGAATGTTTCTATTTTTAGGAATAATTTTAAGGGGCAGATAAGATTATGGAGCATGTGTATATATGTAGTTGCTTGAGCAAATGCAATTTAAAGCGTTGAACAGGCAAGGGTTAAACAGTTGGAAGCTGGGTTTAATTGAGTAAGCTTGCTTATAGGTTCATGACTGTATGAATTGGTTTAAAAGAGGGTGTGTTAGAGTAAATATTTTTTATGAAGGTCTGAAGAAGTGGTGTTTGAGACCACGAAAGCACTAACCATATTCACTGTTTTTACCAGTTATTTTACTATTAAACCTGCTTTTGGATATTTCACCAGTGGTCTGACTTTTTGTTGCTGTTGGCTGTTACGTTGGATGGTGCTGTGTGTATAATTCTAATTATTTGTTGCTCCAGCATCTCATTTACACAAGTGGCTGTTTGGACTTTGTGTGTATATACAATGCTGCATGGTTTCCAAACAGAAATACATAATTATTTAAGAGTTACAAAAAAAAACTGCCCAGAATGAGAGAAATACCAGTTAAAGAAGATTCAATATAAAACAATATTTAGTGCAAGTCCCAGCATATCTCCATCACTTAGATATCATAATTCTGTAATGAAAACACAAGTAAATTTAAGGTTCCTAATATACATGTTAGAAAGGTACAGCAGACCCATAATATGTATTTGTAACTCCAAAACAACAGCACTTTAAGAAGGGTCTGCTTTGGCTTTCTATCTCTTAATATATCATGTCCAATTGGATCTATATTAAAAGGCCGAAGAGGTGTTTCGTTTTAGTCAACAGGTAATGAGTGAATGCACTAAAGTGCGAATGCTTAAAACAGCAGTTTCTTTCCCTGGGAAAGAAACCGCTAGCACAAATACACACACAAACATTCACACTTTCAAACATAATAACGTGGGGGGCTTCGCCTCCCACACCCCGAACATGGGGAGCTGTGCCACCCACATACCCCCTAACTAAATATACCAACTCCGAGATTGCATGCACTACAATAAGGAAAGGGGTGAACACATGGGGATGGCCAAGTGATTTCTTTCCCAGGGAAATAAATCTCTGTTTTGAGCATTCGCGCTTTAGTGCATTCGCTCATTACGTGTCGACCAAGAGGTGTTTGCTGAAACACCTCTTCGGTCTTTTAATATAGACCCTCCAATTTAATGGTGATGACTATAATACTGATACTGCCTTGATATTCCACCATGGTATAAGCCAGGAAAGCATTCAGTAACAAATGTTTTTTCATGTAGCAATATAACCACTAAGCCACCAGAGTGGGGGTTCATCAGTCTAAATATGCTACCTCAGGGAAAAGGAGCATACATATATTTACTTTTCTTTTAACTGGTGAGCTTGAGAACATTGCGAACTGAATTATGTGTAGTTAAACTGATGCAGTCCAACTGTTTTACATAACGTGTTTATTCTGTCACACTGTATTAGATTCTGCAACATAAAATTTACTATATGTTTATTTCATTTAAGTACAAAACGAACAACAAACATCATATGGCCAGAATGGATACACTACGTGTGGACTAAATGTGCACAATCGGTATTCAAGAGCAGTCCTTCCACATAGGTTAGTACTAGGCTAACTACCCTTTTGAGACATTTTTAAGCCTAGCCAATTATCCCTTGTGAGACTCAAACCCTGCACTTTGTATTTCCAAGGCAAACAAACACCAGAACCATTAGGCCACCCTCCCAACCCCATGTTTTGCGCTTTCTAGTCACTCAGAAAGATTACACTAAGTTCACCTTTAGTCTACACTTTGTGGTAATATTTATGAATTCCCTCAATATTTATGGCTGCAAAAAAAAAAAAAAAGAAAAGCAGGAAAACTAAAATTAGGAGAAAGAAGGTGTGAGTTACGTGTGTGCAGTCTGTTCTCAGAGAACAGTGTACACTTAGCGTAGGTGTTAATGTATCCCAGGTATAGTCTCAATGACCACCTCTCAATTATCTAAGGTGGCTTGGATCTGTGTTTGTTGTATCTTACTGCAGGTATCTTAAATATCTCCGACTGAAAAGAACTTGTAGCTATATAACTGGAAATACTGACAGCTTCTCCTTATTCTGGCTAATTCTTCCTTTTATCATTGGGACTAGTCTTTCCGCATTTGAGATGTGCTATACTATGCAATGGAATTAAAGTATCACTTGTTATCTTCTCTTAAAATACTGTCCAAACCTGTTGTAACTGCATCTTCAGCAAGCCGAGACTGATGAGAAACTGAACTGGCTTTTCACATATGTACAGCTTTTTCATAATTCCCAGTCTAAACCCAAAGATTATCACTTTGATGAATTTTGTAGATGGAATAGTGATTCATGAAATGCCTTTGAAGTATCCAACATAACTAGAAGGCTCTAAACAACAGTTGATTTCTTAGGTAGTAGTATATTCTTTAAAGTCACAATTTTTTTGGAAATATGAATTTGTAAAACTCTAAGTGGTGCTTGCTAAATCTGCATTCATCTTTAAAAGTAGCCCAATATATTTAAGTCTTTAGGATGCCTTTCTTATTCTCTTGTCATTTTGAGTCACTGATGAGCCACATACAGTAATGTCATCATATTTTTCATAGCCTGTATAATATCAGATACCTGCTTAATGGTGTCCTGTAACAGTCCTCCTGTGGAATTTACAGCCAAACACAAATAAAGGTATGTATACCTTCTTAGACCTATACGTATGAAAAAATGTAGTAATTATCTTGCTGTATGTATAGAGTATACTTCTGGAGGTAACCAGATCTGAGATCTAGGATGCTGAACATTTTAACTTACTGGATCATATGTAGTATTACATAATACACTGTAAGAGTAAAGTGGACATTCATTGGCTGATGTCCATTTATGAATACAATGAAAAGGTTGTGATGAAGGGGTTTTAGTGCCTCTCCCTAGGAATATCTTTGCACCAGTTTCATAAACATTGTGCACAGTCTCTTAAAAGGGCTGTAAATCCTCCCACTCTTATTCAGTGCACAGAGACAATGGACCCCTCCTGACAGCAGACATAGCATTCACACAAAGCACACCAACAACTGTTCATAGGTTCATAGGTACGTACTAGGCTATCTGCCCTAGGGCATTTATAAGTGTGTGTGTGGTGTCTACTACCTCCAGGATGAGATGCCCATTGCCATTATTTAGGGTTTTTCTTACTTCTGCCTCTAGTAGTGACACAGAGATGACCTGGGGGTAAACCTACAATCTCCCCCATCCCTCATCAGATTTCTTTGAAGAGAGTCAGTGAGTGATGATTTGGATTTTCTGAGGTGGAGCATGTCCACTAATTCCAGATTGGACCTGTACGCCAGTTTCTTCAGCTGGGCAGCTTTCCAACTGCTGCAGGTGTCGGTAAAGATACCCAAATGGGGGGCTGTGCTCAATCATGGGCCTGATAAGAGAAGAGAGGAGGCAGAATGATTCTCTTGATCTCTAGATGTGAATCTTTCATGATAAGGTGGGCAATATAAAGGTCTTCCTAACCACTTTGGCAATGTGTAATTTGTGGGTACCTTGTTTTTTCAAAAGGGTATGACTATACATTTTTCCATTTTGATGAGGCTCCTCTGAAGGATGCTTGTGTCCGCTGGAGTATCAATTACATATGGGTTTACATTTAAGCTGGTATCCTTTTGCAGACCAGGCCAGGCTTGCTTATGCTGGGGCTTATGGGGGGGGGTCCGTAGAAGCACACCGCCTTTGTGGAGTGGGACCACTGTTGCCGTGCTGCCGCACTCTTTCTTTGGCACGATCCTGTAGTAAGGCTAAGATTAAGCCTTATGTGGGTTCAGTGTATTTTGTGTCATTTGGACTAACTCTGAGCATATCTGGGAGTTTCAATGGGGGAGGTACTTCCTGTGTGGATTTTTTGTCCCCATGTTTGTGATGATCAGGGGTAGTATATTATCTCCTCTTGTGGGAGTGGTGACTAGTTTCTTGAGTATGTTCCCAGTCTATGTTTGGGTAGTTGAAGTCTCCCAATATGATGGTATTTGGAGAAACATTCATGTCTATAATCACTGCTCTGTTACCACATCAGCTATCCTTGGTATAGATAAGGCTACATATCCTGATAGTGCTGCCTGTGCTCTGGAGTATTTCTATGGCAACCAGGAATCTCCACGCCTCCTCCTGCTCATCAGTACCATGATGTGCAGCCCACTACACATGGATTCCCATTCAGATGTTGAATCCAATGTAGTACATCACAGTGCATCTACTTCAGTTTAGGCACTGGTAAATGCAGCTGTCAGTGTTGCTAAGCAGAATGCCGTCTGCCATGGCTAATGTAATGTGCAGCACTGTTGTTTACATCATACATTGTCCCTAACACTCTAGGTTTCCAATGTGCAGTACTGCTGTTTACATCATACGTTGTTCCTAACACTCTAGGTTTCCAGTTCTTTACACTACTACCCCAAAAACATACCTATATATTTAAGTACATAGATCAAACACATTGTCTAAGTATTACCATCCACAAATAATAGGTTCATAGGTGTATATTAGGCTAATGACCACAAGGGCCTTTAAAAGCCTAGCAATGCAACCTAAATGTGACAACAGGATCATAGGAGGTTACTAGGCTAATAACCCTAGTGTCCTTACAAGCCTAGACAAGTTTTACCATTATTACCACAATCAGCACCTAACACCCCTGTCCAAGAGGGATACAGGTAGAACCCCTGGGGTGAACTTAGGGTTACCCATCCAGTCACCCAGATTGCATTTGAAGTGGGCCAGTGAGGTGCTCTGCTTGACATGATGACGGAGACTGTTTCAAATGTGTGGTAACCTCTGGGAGATAAATCTGTCCATCCATCATGTTCTATTAATGTTGCATACCAGGTTAAGGCCATTAGAACGAGTAACCTTTGCACCATTTGACTTATGGATATGCAGCATTTCCAGTAAAGTAGGGTCAAACATTGCCTTAGATGCAAGGCAGAGATCACCTCCGAGCAGTCTATATGAAACAGAATAAAGTGACAGTGATTTCAGATGATCCTCATAGGACAGATCCTGAACACCTTGAATTTTCCTTGTGAGGAATCTTTGTGGTCTCTCCAATTGCTGCAGGTGCTTGGAAAGGTACATAACAAAAGGGACAGTGTACTCAGTTATTGGCCTGATGAGGGAAGATTATAGGGAGGTTATAACTTCTTTTTTTTCTGGAGGCAATGCCCTTAATTATGAGATGAGCAATATAGAATGCCCTTCTAACCACTGTGGAGACATGGTGGTCAAAGGTAAGGTTGTTCTTAACTTGTGTGCCCAGGTCTCCACAAATGTATTTTATATTTCATTTATAGGGGGTAATTTTCTGACTGTCTCTGTCCATCAGAGATAGAGGAGCCAGACTGGGGTGAATTTCTGATTAGCCAGCTAATGGTCCAAGTTGCAATTAAACAGAACCAGGGAGGAACTTTGCTTCATATAGATGGGGAGCCTATTCCAGAGAATGGAAATATTCTGACAAATATATCTGTCTCTTCAACATGTCCTATTTATGTTGCAAGCAAAATGTAGGAGTTTTAATCTAGTAGTTCGGATGCTCTTTGTTTTGCAGATGTGCAAAAGATCATCAAAACAGGTCAAGGAATTCCTTGCATGCCAGGCAAGATCACCTCTCAGAAGTCTGTATGTTACTGAGTAAAAAGACAGAGCTTTGAGATGATCAGCTTAGGAAATTGTGCTTATTCCCTGTATTCTTTTTGTAAGGAGCCTTTGTGGATGTTCCAGTTACTGCATGCGTCTGATCAGGTACATACCAAAGGGGGCATTATACTCCATGATGGGCCTGATGAGGTATGAACACAGTGGTATGATGACCTCTCTGGACATGCCACGCCCTTGCTTATAAGTTGAGCAATATGAAGGACTTTCTTACTACCTTGGACACAAGTTGGTTGAAGGCTATGTTAGTATCTACATGAGTTTCCAGATTCCTGATAAGTGAATCCACTTTTAAGGATGTTTTATTGATGATGTAGTTACGTGGTGGCAGACTTTCCAAAATGTACTATAATGCAGTTCTTGGTACTGAGCTTTAAGCCATGACTTTGATATCAGTCATTTGTCTGTATTAGACCTTCATGAAGGGTGTTCTTATCTTGAGGGGATTAGATGACTGTTCCCAGTTTGCAATCATCTGCAAACCTGATTAGCCAGATGCCTTTGACATTGGCTTTGATATCTGAAAAGTAGATGTCAAAGAGGAGTGGGCCCAGCACAGACCCCTTGGGGATTCCACTGATGACCAGCCTCTTTCTGGAGGTAGTCTCACCAATTCTAACCTACTGGGTCCTATCAGTGAGCCAGCTGGCTATCCAGCATGTTATAAAGGGGTTTATACCTAGTTCTGTAAGTTTGTTGGCAATGCCCAAGTAGTGTATTGTATTAAATGCCTTAGCCAGATCTAGGTAGGTCATATGTACAGTTTTTCCATCATCCATTGCTAAGTGACCTTTTTAAAGAAGTCCCCCAGATTCATTAAGCATGACCTTCATTTATCAAAGCCAAATTGAGTTAGATCCAGTGATTGGAGGTCTCCTACATCCTTGGTGATAACTTCCATGATAAGTCTATCCATGGCTTTGCAAGTAAGGTCTAGTCAGACTAATGGGTTTGTAGTTTTCAGGATCTGTTGGAGGTCATCCCTTATGAATGGGGATGAATGTCACAGTCCTCCAATATGTGGCACAAAGCCTTTTTTAAAACTAAATAATGACTCCAAGGGTCCTGATAAGTCCTATTTTAAACTATTCGGCAGGCATCCTGGTATGTTATCAGGGCTCATTGAGGCCATGTTGTTGGCTTTAGTGAGTTCATCCAGTACATGTTCCCTAGTTATAGTTGGAGGGATTACATTTGAAGGTATTACTGGGGGGATGGTTGGGCGGTGAAAGGCGGGTACAGTTAGAACTGAATTTGTCTGCTAACAGGTTTGCAATATCACCAAGCTCTGTGAATGTGACACCATTAACCATCAGTTCAGCAAATTGCTGTGTGCTTCCCTTAAAGTTTTTGATATAGCTGTAGAAGGCCTTATGGTTACCTTTCACCTGAGAGGATATCTTAACCTCAAAGGTGATTTTTCTTGACCTAATTAGCCCTCTTAGTTGCCAATTTACTTTGATGATAGAGATTTTATCTTTATGGGAATTACCCTTCCTGATTTTGTCATAACTGTTTTCCTTTTGTTGTATACCCATTGACATTGTGCATGGAGACACACTTCCCCCGTCACTCTCCCAAGAAGAGTCCAGGCCTCATTGCTCTTTTTCAACCCATGTCAAGTACATGGACCACTAGTTAACTAAAGCCACCTGGGTCACAGTCAGGACTCTATCCCCCTAGTCAATTAGCTTGAACAGTATGCAAATTAGTTAACAACTTAATTAAGGCTACTGAAGCTAATCTATAAGAATGGCTCCATTCTGTCTATGAAATGGCTTGTATATCAAAGACTACTTCTTATTCCTAATAGGATAAAGTCAGCGCTTTTTCTCCCCATACGTAACCAACTCAAATCTCATCTAGTTTCTCCTGAATGCTCATCTAAAACTAAATTCACTCTCAACTTTCTTTCTGTCATCATTGTACAAATCTAATAAGTCACTCATAACTATTAAGCTACTTGGTAATATCAGTGACAATCAGCTCAGATTTGACTTGCATGTATCAGTACAATTACTTAAATAAGCCAGTCTTAGCTGCCTCTACACAGTTATTGCATTTCTATCAAAATATATTAAACAATTAGCTTTTTTTCTATCCCATCTCTGCCCAACATGCCTCCTCACTACCCCCAAAACAGAAGTTGAAATAAGCAAACAGCATATTTTGCAGGTACTTATTATTGCAAAACAGACACCTGCTTGTCCTCAAGTCAACTGAACGGGCCTAAAATCAACTATTATATTTCATCTGTACTGCTTCCTGTTTCTTTAATTTGTTAACTGGCTAATCCAGCCATTTTCTTGGGCAACACAGGAATACTGTATGGCTAAGTTACTTCCTCAGAGTAACAAAATAAGCAAATGCAGGCTGACAGAATGAAACTTGAGACTACTTGAATCAATACATTAACTGTTCATTGCCTTAATACTGTATGCTATCCACGGTTACAGACTTTTATATACAAATAACTGCCTCTCTTTATCACATGCCATTACCTAAAGACATATTCATCATAATCTGAGACCATGTCCTGATAAACCATACAGATTCCAGTTCTAAAAACATAAACAAGATGATTCCATGTGCATTGCCTTCGCTTGCAAAGATTGGAATAAACCCCCATTTAATCAGACAGAATTATCTGGGACAGTACAACTGAAAAAGGCAATCAAAATACACTTCTCATCAACTTGGCTTGCTCTTTTGGGAATAACATAAAGTTATACTCTTCTTCCGGTGAACACCAGTCTGTAAATTCCTTATCCTGTGTTGCCTTTCTCATTATATATCTTTCTTCCACTGTTTGTTCTATTCCTTGTTGTTACTTCCACAACACATATTTCAACCCTTATTTGTTCCCACTTCCTAATGTCAACCCTCTATTTATATATTTCTTTTTTTCCATCATTCATATTTACACTACTACAGTATCCAGATTAACAGTATCTATCTTAGCTGTCTTCACACTGTATACGAGTGGGTTGGATCGAATTACTATATTTAGTATTCATTTAATTGTACTGCTGTTCGCTGATGCATTATGCCAGAGGATACCACATGGTATTGCGTGTGTTGTAATGTCTTGTATTGTGTTGTCACATAATGAATTTGCAATGTATTTTACTGTATTGAAGCTTTGGAGAGTGACCTCCCAGATCTCCACTGGAAATGGATCTTCTCAGCTGAAGTACCCTGGTTAAAAAATAAACAAGTAAATAAGTATGTAATAAGTACATGAATAAATAAATAAAACTGATTTCATATAATTGGAGTACAAATCGAATTGATTAATGTAGAAATCCTTACACCTGCCTATATGGATGTATGCCTGGCCATGTGCCTAAACGGAGTCCATTAGATGACAGAAAGGCAGTAATACTGGAAAAGGATAGGGGTATTAACTACAGTAGCACCTCAGTATGAAGGCAATGGGAAGGGAAAGCATCTCAGGTGCTCATTTATCTGGCTTCATGTAAAATCACACATATGGAGGAAGATACTTGTTGAATTGTTGCAGTTCAGGTAATTAAAAAAACAGGCAATATACACAAATGGTGGAAAATAATGTGCTTCAGTTATCTGAGTCAGGAGTTTCCTGGTATATTTATGAAAAACAACTTCACTTGTTTTCCATTTGGAATCCTGCAGGCAGAAGTGTGGCAATAAATGCCTAAAGACAGTATTTCTGGAACTGTACTATAGCCCTGTCTCTCCAACAGGTATAGACCTCATGTTCTGACAATGTGACAGTGCATATTTCAGGGTAATGTACTTGTAATGTCTTTAAGCAAAAAAGAAAAGAAATTAGCAAACTTGGTATTCAGAAAGCAAAAGTTCATTTAACAAAATGCGCACTAATAAATTATGATAGTTATGCCCATGGTTTATTTTTTTTTAATTCTAACATATCTCAGTGGACAAACTAACTAAATAAATAAATGTTAAAATGTGAGCTTGGTGGTATACATGCCATAAGCCTGCTATGCCCTTGCCTGCAAATGATAACTGTTCCGGTTTATAGATTCAGGACTATATTTTGGTCAAATATATGCACAGTTTGGAAACAGACAGGAATAAAACACAAATAAGCATTTGGTTTCTCAACGTAACTTGAGAAAAAGAATCTATAGCCCAGCTTGGACTGCGTGAATAACAAAGCTTTAACACAAGGGAATCTGTAATTGGAGTTACTGTAATATGACATTCTGATTTTAAAGCACATTTAAGAAAACATGGTGTACTTTTCTTTTCTGATCTTTCTACCTTTACTTTAATAGCTATTTTACCATTAATATTTGAAATACTAACTCACAGCTGACATGATCCTACAGGGAAAAAAAGAAAACAAAAGTGTTTTTCAGTGTAAGCTTCCTTCTCCAAGTAGAGCACTTTGACTGCTGTATACCCACAAGCTGTTGTATGTCATAAACATAACACATGTTTTTTTTTTGCCAAATTCAAGGATGTTCAAAGCTAGAAATTACACGTGAAATGCTATGTCACATTAAAATTCATTATTGGGGAGAACTTTTTAAATCACTGGCTAACAAGTACACTTTTCTAAGACTTACTTAAATTTCTGCAATCAAAATAAAGCCACTGTTTTCAATTTAAAGTAAGTGTATTAGGGTTTCCTCACGTAAACCAGCTGCTTTACTAATGTGGTGTGCAAAAACAGACATGTACTATACTTCCAATAGATACACAGGTTTTGTTTTGTCATGTTTTTCATACAACAAAAATGACAATCCACCAGCTATCACGTAGATGTGTTTTCTTATACTATGTCCCCCCACTCCCACTTCCCAGGTGCAGGGAAAACTGCTGTTTAATTTCTTTACCACCCAGACTAGGCTCGGGGATTCTCTGTCAGTCAGGATGTTGTTGCACTTAGGTATGTCAGTGACCAATAAGCAAATGTTGTGGTCTTTCTATGCCATTCTACAGATCTGTGATTCTGCAGTATTTTTTCTGCATAGCGCACTTCAGTCTACCATCCTGAAGTACATGTTTCAGGACAGTGTTACTTGTGTATTATGAATCATTCCATACGATCCTAGAGTTCATGTGACAAGAAATTGTTATTGGTGTCGGATGAATGTCTCCATACCAACCTGGAGCTCATGTGACTGGACAGTTCCATTTCTGCATGGCAAATCCTTTTGTTACTATCCTGCTCATGTGACATTATAGGTTCATAGTTGTGTACCAGGCTAATGGCCCTGGAGCCTTTAAAAGTCAAGCCCATGAAAGTGCCCTGGCATCGTGCTGCCTGAAGTTAGTTCCTAGTGCCTCTATCAAGTAGATCCACTGCAGTGAGCCCTGAGATGAATTTCCTATTTCCCATCCACTCATCAAGATTTCTCTGACATGTATGGGAAGTCTATTCCAGAGCATGGGCAGTCTCTGGGTTATGAACTTGTCCCTCCAGCATGTTCTGTTGATTGTGGTAATGAGGTCTCTGGAGCATGTGGTGTGGAGGGATTGGGATTTCTTTAGATGTAGCATTTCTGACAGAGCTGGATCAGACATGGCTTTGTAAGTCAAGCAGAGATCGCCTCTTAGTAGATGATATGAGACAGAGAATAACTGGAGTTTTTGAGTCTGTCCATGTAGGACATGTAAGGCCTAGGATCCTCTTCGTGAGGTATTTTTATGGCCTTTCCAGCTGTTGCATGTGTCTAGTGAGGTACATTACAAATGGGGCATTATACTCGATGATTGGCCTAATGAGGGAAGAGTAGAGAGAGAGATGATGACCTCTTTCTTCCGGGATGCAAAACCCTTGGTAATGAGATGTGCCACACAGAAGGACTTTCTGACCATAGTGGCAATGTGGTGGTCGAAGGAGAGGTTGCTGTCAGCCTGTGTCCCCAAATCTCTTATAATGCCTTCAGTGTTCAGTGGAATCCCATCGATATGGTAATTAGTGGGAACTGAGTTTTCCTAAAGGGGATGATGAAGAATTTTTTGGCATTAAGCTTAAGGCCATGGTTTTGACACCAGTCACTGGTCTCAGTGAGGCCTTTCTGTAGGATGTCTGTAGGATGTCTACATCACTTGGGGAGTTAATGGCTCCCAGCTTGCAGTCATCTGTGAACTTGGTCAGACAGAATCCCACCGTGTTGGCCTGGACTTCTGAGAAGTAGATGCCAAACACGAGAGGACCCAGGACCGATCCCTGTGGGACTCCACTCGTGGCTGGTTGGCAGTCTGACTTGGAGTCCACTACTTTCACACTGTGGGTTCTATCTGTGAGCCAGTTTGCAACCCACATAGTGATATAGGGGTTGATGCCTAGTTTGGTGAATTTATCAGTAATTCCTGAGTGGGGAATGGTATCAATGGCCTTGGCCAAATTGAGGTAGACAGTATGAACTGCCTTGCCTTCATCCACAGCTCTGGTGACTGACACAAAGAAGTCAATCAGGTTGAGCAGGCATGATCTACCTTTCACAAAACCAAATTGCATGGGATCTAGAATTTGGAGATTCCATATCCTTGTTAATTAGGCCCATGATGATGCACTCTATGCACTTATATATCAGACTCGTCAGGCTAATGGGGCGATAATTCCCAGGGTCTGTAGTTGCTCTCCCTTTATGGAAGAGGGATGACTGTAGCAGTGCGCCATTCAGTAAGGACAAAGCATGAGGTGAGGCTGTGACTGAACAGGGCACACAGATGTAGTTCATGTAGAACACATCCAGGGATATTATCGGATCCCATGGAAGCTGTATTCTTGGCCTTGGACAATGCAGCTTTAACCTGTGCTGCAGTAATGCTGGGTGCCTGGCATTCCTCCGGTATTGTGATTGATCCTTTGGGGGGGGTAAAGTTGCCACTGAATCTGTCGGCCAGTATGTTGGCAATATCTGTTGGCTCAGTACATGAGGTACCATTGTGCAATAACTCAGAGCAAACCTGGGTATTGCCATGGAGATTCTTGATATAACTATAGAAGGCTCTGTGGTTGTTTTTAGTGTCTGCTGAAATTCTGCCTTCATAGCTGGCTTCAAAGGTTTGATGAGGGATCTCAACTTTTTATTAAGGGTAATAAGGGAGTTTTTCCAGTCTTGAGACTTCACCTTTTTCTGCAACAGTTTCTTCCTTCTGTTGTAGAGTTTATTAATGGCAGGAGATCACCATATTGGCTTCCTTTTTTTGGAGGAGAGTGTCTTGGTTCTGTTGGGTATGGCTAGTTCCATGCGTTTATGTATGTGTTCGTGCAGTGTATTGGTGTATAATTCGGCGGTCATGCATCTATTTTCCATTGACATGGGTGCCGTGAAGTTATCTACCTCTGTTTTAGGACCCAAAAGTCAGCTTTGGAGAAGTTTCTCATGGTGGTTTCTTTTGCAGGAGGTGTTGGTGAGATGTGAATTTCCATGGTGATTAGTTTGTGGTCATATTTAACCAGGGAGGAATTGACTATTGATGGAGAGCAATGGTTGCCCATGTTAGTAATAAGCAGGTCAAGGATGTTGCTTCCTGTAGTGGGGGTAAGAAAGAGCTGGTCCAAGGCATTGGAATTGATGAATTTCAGGAAGCATTGGGCTGTATATTGGTGCATGAGTAGTTTTCCCAGTTGATGGAGGGGTAGTTGAAGTCACCTAGTATGAGTGTGTTGGGTTGGACCCTAATAGTTTCCAGGGTGCTTAGGAATGTGGAGTGAGAGTCTTGGAACATGGTTGGGGACCTATAGTAGGCTATGACCTGAATTGCCGTCTTACCCAATGTTAGTTGTACCTGAATTATCTCAGATGCATTATGCTGTGCTACTAGCCTGGAGATGTGCATATCCTTTGTGAATATGGAGACACCTCTGCCTTTGGTGCTTCAGTCCATGTTCTGGGGCCGAAAGGTGTGGAATGCGTTATAGCCTGGTAGCGCAGGGGTGCTTTCTGCTGCTTTAAACCAGGTCTACATTACAGCACAAATGTCGATGTTCTCCATTTTGAGGAGTGCTTCAAGGAAGTGCATCTTGAGATTTAGACTTCTAGCACTGAGCAGCATGACCCTCATATTGCATTTATTTATAGCTGTTATGATGGCAAATTGGTCTTTGGAACATTACCTAAAAAAGGCACTATAGGGGTGGCAAGAGCCTTAGCCAGTATCCGGAAACCTAGGGGTGACAGATGCAGGCCATCTCTGGTAAAGCATCGAGGTCTGTCAATCATGTCATTCCAAGCAGACAGATACAGGATTCCCTTAGAATGACAAGAGAGAAGTAGCCAATAGCTGAAGTCAATCATTTTCTGATTGTACTTTGGTATCATTCTGGGTGACGGTAGGATACTGCTCAGGGCTAGGTTCATACCTACCTGGGCCACATAATTCGAGAGCTCCTCCATGTCTTTTTGCATGTAGTCCAGGGAGGTGCATCTCAGGTCATTCACACCCATATGGACAGTGACTTGTTGTGGAGTGACCTCAGTGCATGTGTTATGTGTCAGATTCTGGCACCTGATAGACAGCTGACTGTTACCTTCTCCTTAATTAATCCTAGTGAATGGAAGATCAGTGTGCCTCACTATCGCAGCACCTATGATTAGCGCATTGGGCAAGCTGTTTTACCTTAGGTTGAGGGGCACACTGTGTAGGTGAGCTATGTGTCTTGTGGTTTGTGCTGTGTTGTGGCGGTCGAGCGTGTTTCTGCCTTGGAGCTCTCTGCTGTTTGGGTAGATTTCTATTGAGAGTCTCCATAAATGTGGGTGTGTGGTTTGTGTTTTTATGTGAGAGCTGTGATGGTGGGTGTTCTGAATGGCTACATGCTGCTGTAGTGTGGAGCAGGTGTTGACCTCCTCTTGACCAGCTATTCTGGTATTGGCTTGAGAGTGCATGGCTTCCAATTTGGATATACAAATGCATCTCTCACAAGTCTGAGTGTTGGGAAGTAAGATGAGAGGGTTGTCTGTGTGCATGAGGCAGTTGCTACACTGCCTCAGAATGCCCAAGTTCAACAGGTTAATAGGAGAAAGCACAGGGAGCTGACCTTTAGACATGCCAGGAGGGATGGTCATTATTATGAAGTACTGGAGCTGTTTCCTTATATATTCCTTTTACAGGAAAAATGTTGCTTAATGTGTCTAAGTCTGTACAGAGCACTGCCAAACACTTGAGGGGAAACTAATATTTAGACCCTGAAAATTTAAGGATGAAGTATTTAGGCAGATATTCTAAAGTTAGGAAGAAATCAAACAGTACTTACTTAGCTTGTCAAGAATGATGAAAAGAGGGGAGTCACATGAATGGCTATTGCCTGGCTGCTACTAATGCTGGTCTCAGCACAGCTTCACTCTGTTGAGATACAGTACTCCTTTGCTTTTTCTCTCACCAGAAGCAAAATGTTAGCACCAATCCCAAGACAAGCAGGCCACGGCCTGTTTGGTGATCCACAGTCTCGCCCCAGATGATGCATGGGTCTGCAGGCTTGTAGCCTTTATCTGGTAGATGCCTCAAATAGCAACCAGACCAATTAGGTATGTTAAGCACAGACACTCACTCTCCAACCAGAAAGAGTCAGGAATTAATGCACTCTGCTCCTACTCTCACCAGGATCACAATATAAGCACAAATTCCAAGCTGTCACCTATAAAGCAGTTATTAAGCTTTCTGGTAATCAGCAGTCTCCAGGAAATAATGTAACTGTACTCCTTCTCTCACCAGGAGAAAACAGAAGCACTAATCCCAAGATGACTACTGAGAGGCAGAATGTGGGCTCTTCAATTACTGGTGATCTTATAATAGATGCCTAAAGGTAAGATGAAAAAAAATGGTTTATCCTAAACACTGCAGTGTGCAGTAGAGGAGTTAGATGTCAAAGTAAGGCAAGCAGGACAGTAAATTCGATGTACGTTTAATTAATCCAGTAAAATGCAATAAAAAGCAGGTACACAGTAAAAGACCCAAAAATCCAGTTAAGTGCGCTTTCACCTAGTACAATACTAGGCTTCCTCAGAACAAAGAATCAAATCCATTACTTTCATTAAATAGTTGATTACAACCAATGAAATCCACAAATAAATTCAAATAAGCAATTAAAATGAAATAGTCCATTAACCCTGTGTAACCCTCTAAATTACATAGGAAAATATAGGGAAATTTTGCCGTCTCATAAAATGTTGTGATCTCATTCATGAATTACACATAATTAGCATAAAATATTATAAATATAAATGTAAAAAAATAATGCTAAAAATAAGTATGCAAGGACAAACATATACAGTTGTTAATCATTCTTAACCTCTATAAATGCAATAAAATCATTCAAGTAAAACAAAACAATAATTTAAAACTTCATAGCAGCAACACATTAATGTAAACAAAACCAGTGCTTAAATTATAATTTAGCAGCCCTGAGTTTTAGTACACTGTTTATACTAATACAATCATTGAGTCCAGGAGTTCTGCCTGCATCCAACTTTAACTGCCAGAACAATTCCCTGTATTCCAACCTGGACTCCCAGCTCCCACCTCGGGGGTCAACTAAAACCTGTTCCAACACGAAAAACTTTATTTTCATTACCTTACAGAACAAGGAATGCCTAAAAAAAACATTGGATTCCTTTCCTTTGGGTACCTCATATAAATGCTCGTACACCCTTCTCCTTAATGGTCTCTCAGTTTTACCGATGTAAAAACTCTGGCAGATTTAACAAATCCCAATATATACCACCCCTTTAGTTCCACAGCTGTAATACCTAGAAGCATTGATCCTAAGCCCCCTTGATGGAATAAATATCTCACTCTTGTCAAGAATAAAACCACATTGTTGACAAGCTCCACATTTGTGGGTACCACAACTGAATCCCCCACTTGTCTGTGTAATAAAATCCTTCTTTTCAAAAAGTTCCTTTAAATTAGTATCCCTCCTTCTAACGAAGGTAGGGTGGTTCAGGAGATACAAACTAGTGTCCTCACTGACCATTAAAATAGGCCAATATTTTTATAGTGTCCTCCACCTGTATTGATGTAGTGGAAAAGGTGTGGATGAAAGCCCCTGTCCTTGTGCTCCACACCATTTAATCTTTCGACCCCGTTAATACCAGTACCTAACAGAGGAAAACATTTTTATCCCTATTCATAATTATCTCATTAGCTAGATGGTCAATCATTTGTTTAGGGTATCCTCTTTCAAGAAATAGTGAAGTTAGAGTCATAACCTCCACTAGGAATTCTGAATTCACGCTAGTCATTCTGGAGGCCCTGATTATTTGATCCTTCACTATACCTTTCTTTTGATAGTAAGGATGTCCTCTCTCAAAATGCAAGTATGAATTTGAGTATGAAAACTTCCTGTACAGTTTAGACTGAAAACAATTATTTATCATGTCTTTCTAAAGTGTAATATCCAAATAGTTAATACTAAAATCACTAACCGTATGTGTAAAAGCTAAAAAGTCCGTTGAGTGATTAAAGTGTAGCATGAATTCGTCAAATTTATCCCTAGGGCCATCCCATAATAAACAGATGTCATCCAAATATTGGGTATAACATGTAATATAACCCTGCCAGTCAGTGTTAAGGGCAAACCTCTGTTCCCAGTAATATAACACACAGATTGCATATAGGGTGGCACAGGATGCCCCCATAGCAACACCTTTCCTTTGCTGGTAAAACTCCCCATTAAAATGAATAAAATTATTCCTAAGAATGGTATCCATGAAATCCAGAATCAAACTGATAGTGTTTCCATCTAAACCAGATTCTATAAATAAGATGCCCCAAAACCATTCCAGTCCCACCTCGTGCGGGATGCTTGGAAATAATTCAACCACATCAATAGTGACTAAAAAAATCTCTAAGCCAAATTTATCCCTAGTTATTCTTCTCAAAAAATCTCACAAATCCTTAGTAATATGTGACACAGAGTTAATGAACTTCTTTAGTTTCAAATCAACATAAATAGCTAAAGGTTCAGTAACACTTCTAGCTCCCACTATGATGGGTCTGAATTTCATGTTATCAATCCCTTTGTGGGTTTTGGGAATCCCAACTATACAGGGTATCCTAGGCTTCTCTACATGCAGGTAGTTATAGAATTTCTCATTAATCCTACTCTGAAGTAGGTGATCCAATAAGTAGTAGTTAATTTTAGAGTGAGCAATGTTAATCTCATTGCGAGAAACAACGGAGTAATGCTTTGGATCCTGTAAAATGTTTTACATGTATGTATCATAATCAACTGTGTACATCAAAACAACCCCACCCCCCTTATCTGGCTTCATCACTCTACATTTTTCTTCTCTCAGTTGTTTAAGTAAAGACATTTCATCATCTGAAAGATTCATACTTGACCTGCCTTTAACCTCCAGTTGCCTAACTTCCCTTTCTACCAGTTCCTCAGAAAATGTTAATGACTGGTTGATAGGTGGGTTAAACAGGCTTTTCCTACTCAACTCAGGTCTATTCAACTCTTGCCCCTTGAAAAAAATTTGTAGATTAAGTTGTCTAATAAACATTTTGAGGTCAATCAACGTGTTCACCAAAGATCCGGGTCGGGAGGGTACAAAATGAAATCCTTTAGTAAACAATTTAAAATGAACATAATTAATAATCATGTCTGTAAAGTTAAAAATAATAAAATTGTCCTTTTTGCACACTCTCTCGTCATAAGCAATGTTCATTCCTAGCATGTTCACAGTATGAGCATTCTCCTCAAGGGATAAAGGCAATGGGACTAGGTCTGACTGTAATTCCGATTCTTCCCTGGGTATCTACCCCCCTCCCCTGAAATATTGGGGGTTCTGGTATGAGTGATTCCTCTGCTTTTCTACCAACCTCTCGCTTCTCCTCACAGATGATTCCCCTAAAGGGTAACCTGCATGTTCATTGGTGTTAACATTAACACAATCTGTGTCCGCCCCTCCAGTAAATACGTGGTCAGAGTTAGAAGAAGCAGGAAAGGTTTTAAAAAGTGGATAAGCTCTCCCCCTACTTATATTCCAACAAGTGTCTCTCTAATTTCCTAATTTTCCTGTTAATTATTTTGTCATAAAAGTTATCAACTTCTCTAAACAGACCATCATGTTTTACTTTGTCAAAATCCAAGACACTATCACATGTAACCTTGTCATGTAGAGAGATAATTTCATTCAAGAAAACCTCTCTTTGACTCTCATAGTCACGTACCATTAATTTAAGTAACTCAGTGCCACTTTTGTTAAATAATTCAGTTAAGTGCTGATAAAGTCAACTATTTTGCTTCACTTTGTTGGGATATTTAAAAACTCTGAGTCCCTTAGAGACTCGGTTAACAGAAATACATTCATTTAAATAGTCTATTTCTAGTTGGCTGGATTTAAAAGCATGCAATTTGTCTTTAAATAATTTGAAAGTCTCATCAAAAGTCTCGGTACTATTATTGAAAAGCCCTTCGTTGAAATTAAATCTCTGACTTGTCCATGAATCAGAATGAAAACTGTTGTCAGTACCTTTGTTTCCATTGCAGCTTTGACTGCTCTGTTTTGTGTTTACATCTCGTTTTTGTTGAATTTGGTGCTCCATGCAGTGTACAAATGCCACCCTCCTTTCTTTGTCTCCAGATTAATAATTTTGAGTGTTATTCAGTGTGAATAAACTATTTAATATAAGATTGGTGTCATTGTTTTACGCTGGCTTTGTAGTCTGGTGTGTTTCAACACTTGCTTGGGTTATTTTTATTAGGTGAGAAATGGCCAGTGGATCGCTGCAACAATTGCCACATATTTTTCGAGATGACGCATCTGTTTCTACTACTTTTCATCCAGTTGGTGAAACTCAGATGAAGCTGAGTACCTCTATATCCAACGCTGCCCCTGTTAAAACCTGGGAGCATCTGTTAGAAGAAGGACAGGGGAAAAGATCGATAAACCCTTTTAATGAAGTGGGTAAGGCTAATACAATACATTTGCAGGGGCAGCCCGTGCTATTTTACTGCTGGACTGCAGCCCCCCCAGCTAAAAAAAAGAAAATAAGAAAATAGAATAAAAACAATGATCGCAAATAGCGGACCTGCGCATGCGCACTAGCAGCATTTCTGATATCTGGACTGCTGCTGAGACAGACTGGAGCATGTGCAGACTGTCTCAGCAGCAGTCCGGATTAGGAAACATTCAAAAGCAGAGATACCAGACATCTATGCAGTTGTAACTGCATAGACTGTTGCTGGAAAGGCATCAGACTTGGAATGCAATGTCAGCAGGCTGGGAGTCTCATCAGGGGAAGAACATCTCACGGGCTGTGGTGGATTTAATGCTCCAACTGATGTAGGGAAGGATGTAATGTGCAGGCAGGCTTGTAGTGCAACAAAGGGATCTACATCTAACCAGGTAGGGTGTGTGTGTGTGTGTGTGTGTGTGTGTGTGTGTGTGTGTGTGTGTGTGTGTGTGTGTGTGTGTGTGTGTGTGTGTGTGTGTAATGCCCCAGGTGCTACATGGTGGTGGGTAGAGAATAAGGCTTGAACCCTGCACCTTGGGCCCAGGTGGGAAGAGCCTGAATTCCCTACCCACCACCATTTGTAAAAATGTTGCAGATTTTTCCCTCATACTTGTTCTGACTGTTCCCCATAAAATCTGTGGTTTCTGTATTTTTGTGTCTTTGCAAAGCCAGTAGTGCATTGGTGCAGTGGTAGCATTGTTGCCTAACAGCTACATGTTATCTGGTTTGATTCTTGGCTGGGGTGCCTTACCTTCTGTGTGGAGTCTGTATGCCCTCCCTGTTTTTGTTTCCTGTAGTGTCCTCCCATCTTACAAAGACATGTGTCTGTCTGGAGTGTTCCTCCCTGGGCCTCTGCTAAAAATTAGCTTTTGTTCCAAGTCAGACTTTCCTGGTTAGCAAATGTTAAAAATTACATACATTTGAATATCAGACTTCATATTCTTCAGAAAGTGCATGGTAACACAAAAGCTTTTATTCTAGCAATTTTCTAAGTGTATAAGATGGATATTTGAAATGTGTGCCTATTGTTGGGACTGTATTCCCCCATTATTGGCTTGATCCTGGTTTTGTGCTAAGGTTGAGAGCTATGGTAAATACTGAATTCACTGAATATGTTTGGGGGCTATATTCCCCCATTACTGGCTTTGCCTGGGTGTTTTTTGCTAATAGGTTGGGAGCCATGGTGAGAACAGAATTCACTGAATGTTTGGGGGGCTGTATTCACCCATTATTGGCTTTGTTCAGGTGTTTTGTGCTAAGAGGTTGACAGCTGTGCTATGGTGAGAACTGAATTCACTAAATGGTAGCCATTTAAGTTTCCGTCTTCCTCGTTCACAAAACAGCTGATTTGGCATAGTGGTATGTTGCTCTGACTGTTTTGCACAGGGTCCCCTGGGTTCAAGACGTGGCAGTGAAATGTATGGTGGTAACACAGAATTTTATTCTAGCAACTTTCCAACATTACACAAACAATGTTTAAAATGTGTCCCTGGTTTTTGACCTTTTGTCCCCACCCCCCCAAATAAATTTTGGCTTTTTCCAGATTTCTTGTGCTGCAAAGTTCAGAGATACAGCTGAGTGTCGAGTAGATTTTACAAGGAGCTGAGAGCTGCAGGGGAACAAAAGTTTAGTGCTGTTTATGCTAAGTCTGCTTGCATTGTTAATAGCACAACAGGTAGTGTATTTGCTTTTGAAGCAAAAGGCTTTGGGTTCTACTCCCACAGTAGGTAGATGCATTGCTGATACTGTACTGTGTTGCAAAGGGGGTGGATACTGCAGTCCTTTTTGGCAAAGATACCTAGTAACTATGAACCTGTTATCAGTTTGCTATCCATTCCCTATTGCAGTATTACTAGCTTATCATTTGTTTAATGCATGCAACATAGGCAATTTATTCTTCAAGGGCAACAGGCATTTTATTTGTAGATGAAACAAAGACATATAAAGTTGTTTGCTAGCAGCAACCTCTTTATTAGTTACAGATTTCTTTAATGTGGATTTTACTACTTCAGAGATTGTGCATATTTACTGATACTGGTGAACTATAGAAGGTTGAGTAGACTTTTTATGATGGAAATGTTCTGAATTGGGCAGTTTTGTCATTGGTGTATGCATTTTGTTTCATTGTTTACTGGAAAAATGTTCAAAACAATAAATTTAAAATGCCCTCTAACAACTGTACTGTATTGTACAAGGAATATATTGTAATACAGTCAGGAATGTGTATCAAAGAGCATGTGTATGTTTCATATTCAAGGGGCCTATGATTTTGAAAACAGCCCAGAGTTGATCTTTATCCGCCACTGGCAAAATGTATTTTCTTTGAATGTGGGTTTCAATGCTGTTTCAATGCATGTGAGTTTCAAGGGCAGAGAAGTTTTAATGCTAAGTCTATTTTCATTGTGAGACTGTACTGCTTTGTTTAACATATATCTATTAGGGTTTGTGCTGCAAAATGCAAAATAAAACTTTCAAATGAAATCTAAATCATCGCAGAAGTAAAGCAGTATGCACATTACAGTGTTTATGGTAAATGGGGCAAAATAACCAAGGAATGGGACATTGGAAGGGCTGCAGGGGGGAGGTTCCATTCGACCATGATTTTGTGAGGGGGGGTAGCAGACTCAGACAGCCCCGGTTGAACTATACCTCTCAGTTGTCCATATGTTTGCAGAATGAATAGATATTTGCTTCTTATTTTTGGTTTGTTCCTCATAAAATATGTGGTTTTCTAGCAAATCATTTAGGAATGAAGTCACTAAATGACAGACATTGAGTTTCAGATGTCATAACTCTCAGAAAGATGCATGCTAATGCAAGACCTGTTATTCTATCAACTGTCTTAAGTTTATACAAGAGCAATTTTAGTAGTGTTTGTATGTTCCCCCCAATATATTTGGTCTTGTCCAGATTTCCTGCCTTAAGAGGTTGAGAGGTATGTGCAAATTGCTTTGTAGAATTAGGAATATCCAAACCTCTCCATTGTCCCCAATTTTGGCTCAAAATGTTGCTCTCCCCTAATAATCCCTCCTCAAAATGGCAATTTTGGAAGAAAACGTGGAGGGTTTACAATTATATATAACTGTAATGATCAGAGTTATAGATTACTTTTATTTCAGAAATGCATGTTGTTGCTCTTATTTTGTTAGCTGCTCAAGTTAACAGTGTTAATATTAAAAAGGTGTCCCTTTTTTGACAGGTTCCCAGCTGTATTGTGTGGCAACTTTATATTTTTGCATCACATTTTGATCTGTAAAATTGTGGTTTTCTGGCAAATTAGTGGCAAGTCATTAAAGAATGAAGTTAGAAAATAATGACAGACATTTGAGTTTCAGATTTCATACCCTTCAGAAAATTCATACTAATGCAAGACCTACTACTCTTCTATTATCTAAGTTAATAAGAGCAATATTTAAAAATTGTCCTTGTTTTTGGGCCTGTGTCCCACTTCTAGTTCTATGTATGGCTTTGTCCAGATTTCTTGCTCTGAAGTTGAGAGATATGAGTGTCAGAGCCATCACTGTCAGCCAGAGACATTTCTAATTGTGACATACTTGTTGCACCCCACTCCCCATTGTAATGGCTCTGAATATGTCCAAGGAAGGCAAAGAGCAGTTATGCAGTGTAAGTGTGCAGAGTATTCCCCCATCAAAGGTAGACCACAAGTACAACCATGGCTTTTCATCTGTCCTTGATTTTGCAGAATGTTCTGGTTTTCTGTCATATTTTTATACTGTTGATTTATGCTTCTTATTATTCAGGAAATGCATGCTGTCACAGTGCCCTGTTGCCCTGTTTAAGTAGCAATGATTTAATGACCATCAGGTAAGCTTGTCGGAGATTGTAAGATGCAAGTAAGCTTTAATAAGCTTACTGTTAAAGAATTACCAACATTGAACGCCTTTTCGTTGTTGCCATGCCGAGAATATTTACATAACTAGATAATATAAGCCTTTGGTATTGAAATGCATATGACAGTATTTGTAATGAAAGGACAGGATTACAGTATTTTCAGAAGCTCATTACATTTGTTGGAGAGTTGCAGTCATCTTTTGTTGGAGACTTGCAGTCATCTTTGCTTACCTGTAAACTAAACAGAATGCCAATCTATCAAGTGTGGTCCACAACTTGTGCAGGAATCCTTTAAGCAATTTATCTTGAGCTTGTTTCTTGTTTGCTGTTCATTTTTTACTTTGATCATGTCTTCCCCATGAAACAAGTAGATAGTTCTGTCAGGCAGCAGGTCTTTTTTAGATAAGAAACATTTTTACAAGTGGGGGTATCACAGAGATTGCTACTTTCAGCATGTTACTTGGTAATTTTATGAAGCTGAATATAAATTATAATTAAAACTGCAGTACAAGGAGTAGTGGTTTGAGTTGAGTGATGCTTGTTTTTTTATACTTGATTTTGACTGGCATTCCACTAATGTATTTAAAAAGTAATTTATTTTTTCACGCCTCACAACCTGTTTCCATCTGGATATTAAGTAAGTTGTCATGTAGCCAATGCATTGAAATATTTTTTTCTACACTTCATTTTGTCTTGATTGGACTCTCGTAATGACTGTTTGGCACCCAGGGCAGCATATTTAATTAAAGTTCCAGTTGTGGTTTTGAGCATAGCTTCACTCCCTTTCTAGTTGGCCACACCCCTTCCCATTGGCCCAACCCATTCAGCTGTCTCCTGCAGCCCTCCTTTAATTTGAAGTCACCAGCTGCCAGTGTACATTTGTCAACAGCTGACTGTACTATCTTAGATTCACTTGAACGGCTGCTGTTTAGAGAAAATGCCTTACATTATAATATTCTAGGTTTTCAGAGATATTTGGATATAGACATTACCCCTAGGGAGTTACGTTTTATAAAGAATCCTTCTGCTGCCTTTTACACCTCTGATGTAACTGAATTAGAGTTTGAGAAAAGATTAATTGCTGCCTCCCATAGGTATGTAAGGGAATGGCTGCTTATACTGATAGAACGTTAACACCTTAAAACAGCTTAAAGTGAAGTCTGGAATTGCAGCTGCTTGTGATGAATTATCTGAGCAGCTGGGTGGTTCTAAGTTTGAACAATGGTTAGGTTATTTAAATATTAACTTAGAGGAAAACTCTAGTGAAATTATACAATGCAAAATCAATAAGTTACAAAGAGACATTAGAGCCTATGACTCTGGTTTGGCTTTTAAGACGGTAGCCAATCAGAATGGTACCACAGGCTTTAAAAATGCTTCTGAGAGCTTTAAGAAACATCAGAATGTCTCCTTTGCCTCTACAGATCAAATTAATATTTCTGCAGGCTCTGATAATGAAAATACAGACTATCCACCTTTGCCTGCTCCACAACAACCTAATTATATAAATAATATGTTTCGGGGCCAAGGGAAACAACAGGGAAGACAGCAGAATGGCTACATCAACAAAACAGTTTTAAACGAAGGCATGAAGGTAACAGGGACTTTCACCAGTTCAAAGAACAAAATACAAGGACTAAATTTTGATTTTAAACATATTTGCACAGTAGTTTGCAGTATAAAAAGATGTGATTTGAATAACTGTATTGTAAATTTATATGGGGTTGATTTAAATGAAACTGAAATATCTGCTTTGAAGTATGGTTTAAAGTACCAACGACACATTTTATTAAAGCGGAAGTGTTTAAGTTAATAAGAAGGCTGCACTTGGTTAATTACTTTGAATGTAATGGTGAAAGTATGTCAGTTAATGAAGACAGAGTGTATCTACAAGTGAAGATGAGTTGCTGGATTTCTTCTCTTGTGATTCTTCATTTGAAACAGCTGAAAATGTTAATGCATATTGCACTTTAAATACTGAAATGGTTACTTATACTAGCACTTTTATACCTGCATTTAACAACCAGGTGATTTTGCAATTTTCTAAGATGCTTAATTTTGCATTAGAGAAAGTTTTGAAAGATTTTTCTTCTGAGAAGAAAGATTTTGTATAATATGAGTAAGAATGAATGGTTGTATTTATTAAATTTATATAAAAGATCAGACATAATTATAAAACCCTCAGATAAAGACAGAAAAATTATTGTTATGCACTGGAAACAATACCTGAAAATGTGTATGGACCATTTATCTGATGGCCAAGTATATAGGGCAGTAAATATTGATATGTTCTATCAAGCTGTAATGAATTTTAAAGAACTAGTAGCTAAAGGCCTAAGATTGGGCTATTTTACAAGAAAAGATGCCCTAAATAAATTTAATGTAGAAGGAAGCTCAATGGCTAAGTTCTATTGCCTACCAAAGATACATAAAAATGTGAGCCCCCCCAGGTAGACCCATAATAGCAGCACAGAATTATTTTCTCCATAATATGGGAATTTTCTTACATTCATATCTTTTGAACTATGTAGTTAAGTTAAATTCTTATATTAAAGACACTTTCCATTTTCTGGATAAAATAAAACATGTTAAATGTGATGAAGAATATTATTGGATAGTAATAGATGTAAAAAGTCTTTATACAAGTAATACCCATGAGATAGGTATGGAAGCTGTTAGATTTTCTAAGTGATAGCCCTGTTAATAATTATGTGATGGAATTATTATATTTTTGTTTGAATAATTTCGAATGTTATTCAGTGTGAATAAACTATTTAATATAAGATTGGTGACATGTTTTTTGCTGGCTTTGTAGACAAGAAGGTTTCCTTGTTAAATACAGTTGTATTTCTGCTTGTTTTATATTGGATATGTCTATGAATTTGGGTGTGCTTCCATATGGTGAAGACTGGTTTCTGATCACTAATTGGGTCAAACATACTTCCTGCATGGGTAAATTTAGTGGGATCTGGTACAAGTATCAGTACACGGTATTTTTTCAGTAACTTTTTTCTGTTCCTGTGGTCATATGTGTTACCTGTGTTAATCCGTAGAGATTGATGGGGGTGATAGTTTCATGACGATTTATTATTAAAGTCACCTAGGATTATTGTTTCAAGAGATATATTTGAAGTTATTCAATGCAATATGTCCTCAGAGGCTGATTTGTCTGCATTAACTAATGCACAAACACTTGATGTACACAAATTATTTTTTTCAGTTAGTTCTATGTTTATTTAGTAGGCTTTCAACCTTATTGGTATTTGGTGTTTGTATAGGGTGCTCAGCTGAGTCAAAACCTTTTGAAAATAAAATGGCTATACTACCAAATATTTACTAGCTCAATCATTTTAGACAAAGCTGTATTCAGAATACAGTGTTTCTTCATTTTTGTTGTATGATTTAAGCCATACTGCTGTACTACAATTATGTCTGGGGAGTAAACAGATATCTAGCTATGCAGATTTGCTATTTTATTCTGCATACAACAAGCATTTGTATGGCAAGGTTTTAATCCAGAAAGGCAGACTATGATTGCTTAAGACAGTATATGTACTTGGTGAGGGTGAATTGTCCCCACAATTTAGAATTAATTTATGTTCAAGTTTATAGTAGTGCTTGGACTTCTGCAGTAATGTTTATCTATATGTGGCTCACTTAAATATATATATTTGTTGTTGTTGCTAGATCTCTTTAACATTAACATTAACAGGCCAATTATGTTACATCTGAATATCTGGGGGTTACTGTTGGGCTACAAGCTACTTTGAAATTGTCAAAATAATAAAACTGTAATGAACAACCACGAGCATCCAGAATGCTAGATAGTAAAACCATTACTTACGCCAATCTTTTAACAGCACATGCAACATACGGTTCGTTTTAAAACTATAATTCATTAACAAAACTTAGTGCTTTTGTCCTTCAAACAAAACAGAGTTCTTCTGAGTTTAATTAATCAAACTGCAAACCTTCTTTGAATACTAAATGCATCAAATGATACATACTAATAAATATTTATTGTTAAAATCTCTGAAGATTTTGTTATAATTTTTCTTTTTCTCTCATTTCATAAATTTAATTGTATTTGTACTGCTGTAAACTATGTATCTTCACTAACTGAATCTGTTTCTCAGGCTGTGGTCGAATTGGGTCCCTCATGAATCAGACCACAACTAAGATGAAACCATTTAAATAAATAGCTAAATAACAAATAAATATACAAAAATCAGTGTATACTGCCATTTACTGGGTCACTTATAACTTGTTCTACCAGGTTAGATTAAATCTGCAATGACCAATGTATTGTAGACTGAATTTAAAAGCCTGAGTGAGTTTTAATCAAATTTCTGTTTCTTGTACTGCTAAGTCCACCAGCGATTCCTCTTAATTAATATAGTCTTTGAGGTCATACATACTCCAAGAAAGGGAAAAATACTACTTTTGTACAGCAGCCAAGTATTACTGTTAGGTAGTAGTTAGACATTTTATTAAGGGCACTGGGGTAAAGTCCCTATATAGCAATACATAGGTGTGTTTTTTTTTTCCTTTTCAAAAATTACTTTTAAAACATTAAAATTATCTTATGATAGTGGTTTAAAATTAAAATTTTATATGACTGCATTTGAACTTTACATTCTACTATGATTCAATCATTTCGGATTCAGTGACATATTGTAGGACTATTACAACTGCTTACTACTGCCACATTTTAAA
Organism: Protopterus annectens; assembly: GCF_019279795.1. Taxonomy (NCBI): domain Eukaryota; kingdom Metazoa; phylum Chordata; order Ceratodontiformes; family Protopteridae; genus Protopterus; species Protopterus annectens. The sequence continues at coordinate 1,698,579,204 of NC_056743.1, forward strand.
ATGATAACATCTAAAATTCATGACATAGTATCATGGTGTGATTCAACCACAAACAGAGTCATTTTTCTGTTTTTTTTAGTTGCTGTCTTTAAAAAGCTATTACAGGCTCTTATTTTTATAATCCAGTTGTTTTTTTTTTAATTAATGCTTCTGAAAGCCAGTTTTGCAAGCTGCCACTATTTATCGATATTTCAACCCCCTAATCTGTCACCTTGGTCAGCATGAGGTCT
>NC_056743.1:1698584433-1698619433 GCF_019279795.1 Protopterus annectens
TGCACCACCTTAGTAATGGGTGCTAACCCTAACGGTACCCTTCCCCCAACTCTAACCCTGCACATTACCGTCATTAAAACCTTCCCATAACACTACTACTACACAAGACAGACTCAGACACACAAACATTCACAAACACTGCATCTATCATCCAACCTAACCATTATCCTTACCTTAAAGTACACAAACTCACACACAAACACACAACAGCCATCCGTCATTCATCTCCAACTCTAACCCTAAGTTATAGATAGACATACTCTCTCTCACACACACACACATGCACACACACACACACACACACACATGTTCTCATCCCCCTCATCCACCAATTCCACTTACCTGTATCAACATTCCATGCCATTGACATGTCCATCGTTTGGTTATCCACATTGTCAACATTAAATCACAACCCTGCATTTGTTGAATAAACATCAATGGAGGGTAACCACACGCACACACACACACACACACACACACACACACACACACACACACACATCTCTGTATCTACATCTGTGTGTGTGTGTGTGTGTGTGTGTGTGTGTGTGTGTGTGTGTGTGTGTGTGTGTGTGTGTGTGAGACTATGTCTCTCTATATGTACAGCATATGTATCTGCCTATCTATAGATATAAATATATGTGTACATCTATAAATAGATAAAGGATCAGTTAATTTTGTTGGCTGCAGCCGTGGCTGACAAAGTGAAGAACTGCGTTTTGTTATTAGCAGTACTCATTACCAAGTGCTGAGTTTATCAAATGATGAAATGTGAAAGTCTGGGTACAGAAACTCACACACAAACACACAACAGCCATCCGTCATTCATCTCCAACTCTAACCCTAGTTATAGAGAGACATACTCTCTCTCACAGACATACACACACACACACACACACACACACAGATGTAGATACAGAGATGTGTGTGTGTGTGTGTGTGTGTGCGTGTGGTTACCCTCCACTGATGTTTATTCAACAAATGCAGGGTTGTGATTTAATGTTGACAATATGGATAACCAAACGATGGACATGTCAATGGCATGGAATGTTGATACAGGTAAGTGGAATTGGTGGATGAGGGGGATGAGAACATGTGTGTGTGTGTGTGTGTGTGTGTGTGTGTGTGTGTGTGTGTGTGTGTGTGTGTGTGTGTGTGTGTGTGTGTGTGCCAATCCCACTTACCTGTATCAACATTCCATGCCATTGACATATCCATTGTTTGGTTATCCATATTGTCAGCATTAAATCACAACCCTGCATTTGTTGAATAAACATCAATGGAGGGTAACCACACACACACACACACACACACACACACACACACACACACACACACACACACACACACATACACACACACGCACACACACACACACATCTCTGTATCTACATCTGCTTGTGTGTGTGTGTGTGTGTGTGTGTGTGTGTGTGTGTGTGTGTGTGTGTGTGTGTGTGTGTGTGTGACAGTATGTCTCTCTATATGTACAGCATATGTATCTGCCTATCTATAGATATAAATATATGTGTACATCTATAAATAGATAAAGGATCAGTTAATGTTGTTGACTGCAGCCTTGGTTGACAAAGTGAAGAACTGTGTTTTGTTATTAGCAGTGTGAAAAATAGAATGTGAAAGGCTGGGTACAGAAACATATCTGTAGTAGGGCGAATGGGGCAGCCACCCTATGCAGAAAATGTTAGGTGGTGTGGGATGTACATCCTGCTCAATCTTCAGTGCATTATCTTATTACATTTGTGGTCAGAACTGAAGTGCTGTGGAGCTCCATGTGTGGCATAAACTGGAGCAGCTGCTTGCTGCAAGTGTAGCAAACAATTTACTACATTTTAAAAGGAGTAAACAGCATTTTTTTTTAAAGTTGAAGGGGAGCCAGATAGGGGAATGCCACCAGCTGCATGAATAGTTAGCTAGATATACCTCTGGCTGGGCGTATGTAAGGTATGTGCTTTGAGTTATTTTAAGAGGGTATGTGTGTTAATACTGAAACTTTTGGATATTCCAGCATTTGGGGAAAGATTGTGTGCGTTACATATTTGCATATTAGGGTTAGAGTAAGGGCTAAGTAAGGTGATAACTTTAATGTTGAGTATGTAAGTAATGTATGTGAAGTGGATCTGTGTGCCTTGTCTAAATGTAGTGTTATAGAAATGGCTTTTCTAAGGTCAGGTGTAGGTTTGGGTAAGGGGAAGAGTTAGTGTTATGTTTATTAAGCATTAGTAAGGTTGTGCAGGGGTGGGATGAAAAAAAGGCTTCTCTGTACTTTGGATCTGTACCAAAAGTGTACACTACTGCCAGATTTACAGTTACAAAAGGCCTGACATACAGCAATTCATTCCTTTAAACAGTCACATGTGTTAAAAACAGTCAGTAACAGTGACTATCACAATGCTGATAATGAACGAGTACCAGCAATACAAGGCCAGTCCTGCATCCTTTAGGAGCCTGCACCCAGGGCAGCCACCACCTTCACCATAGCCTCTCTACAACTCCATTCCTAAACAAAGAGTACACTGGATTTCACTTATCTAACAGGAGACTCCCACATTTCCTCTGTGTATGTAGCATTGACCACACCTAGTAACGGGACTACTCACTTAGAACCAGCTTGTATCTGTGTCCAAAATCTACAGTAGTCACATCTCACATTGTTGTATCACTTAGCCACAGTCCGTATTATCACCACTTCTGTCTTAAACCAGGAGGAATTTATTAATCGATTTTCATAAACCCCTTTGAATGTACATGCCATTAGGGCAGCTCAGATAGATTGTGCACCTTCTGTAGCTGGACAGCACTATGTATTTTGAATTAATTAAACAAATGCATCATGCTTACTTACAAGCCTTTATTGCTACATTACAAAGACTTAATATGTGAGAGATATAAGCATTTATTCAACTTGGAAGCTATCTTCCCACCTAAAACACATCTGGTAAGCACAATATGCACACACCTGCAGCACAGATCACCTCCACCACACCATTTTAAACTGAGGTTATTAAAACAATACTGCTTAAGCCTTCCTGACCGAGGACTAAGAAACCTCAGCCATTAGATCTCAGAGCAGCAAAGCCACCTTCATCCCACACACCCATGGCTAGTACACATACCTCAAAGCGTTGCAAGGCTACAGACTGTAAAACGTAAAGGCTCACTGAGACTGCATTCACAAATGGTAATGTTTTAGTACTAGGTAATACAGATAATAGGAAAACTGAGTTGCTAGATTACTTCTTTCACTTTATTTAAATAACAGTTAAGCACTTTTCATTCCCTGTAATCACAGAACTTCATCAGAACAGTTTAAAACAATCATTAAACAGTTTAAATACCACTATTAACTGATTGCATGTTACAAAATCCACCAGTAAAAATAACCAGTTACTTAAATGTTTACCTTATTCTATTTAAATACTGTAAAATAAATGGGAAAAAAAATTAAAAATAACAAAAATATTTATAAAACCATTTGTGCTTATATTTTGGCTGTCTTTTGTGCAGCAAACTAATGAGAGAAACTTTCTCATTGGTGCCTGCTACTTTAATAGCGTTCAACAGTAGTTGCCGGTATAATTCCCTTGCCTCCAATTACATGACCAGTACCCTACCCATGTCAAAGGAGCCACCCTCTCTAAAATAAAAAATACAAACGTCTTTAGGTTGGGGCATATCCATGAGTGATGATTGCAAAGGGCATTTGTTTTGTCACCCTTTTTGATGGCAATATGTGCTAATAAATTCTAATTCTAAGCTGCTTTTCAGTTTTGCCAATACAAAAAGTGCAACAAAACAAACATTGGTTGTAATACACTACACCGTTTGTGTTACAATTATACTTACCATTCAGAGCCAGTAACATGAGGAAATGAACTATCATGACAATCTTTGCCTCAAAAATGAAGCTACATCAAGCTCACTTTCCACATTTGTATATCCTTTTGTGCCTTTTGTTATCAGTGTTATGCCCACCTCCCACTTTTCACATTTGTATATCCCTTTGTGTCTTTTATCAGTGTTGTTGTGCCCTCCTTCAAACATCTGTTTTATGTTTTTCCCTGTTTATAAATAAATTAAGGTTGGTTACTTAATTCTGGTTGCATTCTGAATACAACTCCCACATCCCATTTTTTGTCATAACATCATTAGCCTTATCTGTGTTTTCATTATAGCTACAAATCATTGCCTTAGAAAAGTTGTTGTCCCTCCCTTTATCACTTGGTAAACTTTTTCAGAATCTAAGGATAGATGAAAATTTTACAGGCCTGTCCTTGATCATATTCTCCATGTATTTTACAATATTTTTAGAAAATAAATGTATTCTAGCCACTTGTTGCATTTGTACAATAGAAAACCACCCTAGCACAAAAAAAGAATACTTTAAAAGGACAGATGGTCCTTTTGCCATGCATGCCTTCAGAGAATCAAATATTTTGGATGAATTGGCTAAATTGCGGAAACTGTTCCTTTCTTGAGGGTACCGATGAAGGGGCGTTATAAACTACACAGAGAATGTAGAGTGAGATTGTGTTGAATTGCTACATGCCAGGCTACCAGGGCTAACCTGCACAGAAGACCCCCCCCCAGTTTATGTCCTACATTACTGCAGTGTTGTCAGCAATCACTTGCATAAGTCCTGGGACCACAGATGACTGAGAGCATTGAGAGCATTTATTGCTGCCATCTCCTTGATGTTTATATTCATTAGTCTGTTGTTTTGTTCCAAACATACTACACGACTACTCCAAACATGCAGCCCATCAAGCAAAGTTTGAGGTATCTGTTCTTACAGACTGTGTTGAAGAGGGAAGGGACAATAAAAGTCTTAGATTCAAATAAAACTAGTCTCTCCATCAAAGCAGTTCTCTTTACACAAATCCCAAAACTAATATTTGAAAATTCAATGGATAATGATGTTGACACCATACAGATTTTAGATAGGTTCAACCAAACACCCTAATAATAGGCGATTTCAACTACCCCACCATTAACTGGGAAAACTACTCATGTACCAACTCCTTTGCTCAATGCTTTCTGGAATTCATAAACTCCAATGCCCTGGATCAACGCTATCCTCCAAAAAAAGGAAGCCAATCTGGTGGTCCCCTGCCATAAATAAACTTTACAACAGAAGGAAGAAACTGTTGCAAAAGAGAGTAAAATCCCTTGAGTGGAGGAGCTCCCTGGTCAGCCTCAGTAAGAAGCTGCGATCCCTGATAAAATCCTCCAAAGCTAGTTATGAAAACAAAATCGCCACTGATTCTAAAGACAACCAAAAAGCATTTTATAGCTATGTCAAGAATCTCAATGGCAACACTCAGATCTGCTCTGAGTTACAGCACAATGGCACTAAATATACAGACCCAACTGATATTGCCAACATCCTGGCAGATAGGTTCAGTGCTAACTTTACCCCCCTCTCACCCCCTAAAGAGCCCATCTCTATACTGGAAGAATGCAAAGTTCCTGTAATCACAGCTGCACAGGTAAAAACTACACTCTCCAAAGCCAAGAACACAGCATCCATGGGACCAGACAACATCCCAGACTGCATTCTACACAAACTACAGAATGAACTGGCACCCCACCTAAGTACCATGTTCAATCATAGCCTCACCTCAGGCTTTGTGCCTGCTGAATGGCGCACAGAGATGGTTATCCCACTCCACAAGGGGGGGAGCCACCACGAACCCCGGGAACTACCACCCCATTAGCCTGACGAGCCTGGTCTGCAAGACCATGGAACGTGTTATCATGGAACTTATAAACAATTCGTAATCTCCAAACTCTGAACCCTACCCAGTTCGAGTTTGTAAAAGGCAGATCATGTCTCCTAAACCTGACAGACTTTTTTGAAGCAGTCACCAAAGCCGTTGACAAAGGTAAGGTGGTTCACACAGCCTATCTAGATCTTGCCAAGGCTTTCAACACCATCCCCCACTCTGGAATTATAGATAAACTCACTAAACTAGGTATAAATCCCTATGTCACAAGATGGGTGGCCAACTGGCTCACTGACAGAACCCACACTGTGAAAGTAGCAGACTCCAAATCCGACTTTAGACCAGTGACAAGTGGAGTACCACAGGGTTCAGTCCTGGGTTCTCTCCTGTTTAGTATCTACTTCTCTGAAGTAGAGGCTAACACAGAAGGTCTTTGGCTAATGAAGTTCGCAGATGACTGCAAATTAGGAGCCATAATAGAAACTCCTAACGATGTGGACATCCTACAAAAGGGCCTCACTGAGATAGATGCCTGGTGTCAAAGCCATGGCCTCAACCTCAATGCCAAAAAGTGCATTGTTATCCCCTTTGGTAAAAACTCTGTACCCATGAACTACAACATAGGCGGTAGTATACTTAACACCGAAAGTGTGATAAGAGACATTGGGACACAGGTGGACAGTAGTCTCTCCTTTGATAATCACACCACCACAGTAGTCAGGAAATCCTTCTACATGGCACACCTCATCACAAAAGGTTTCTCATCCAGAAAAAAAGAGGTCATTGTTCCCCTCTACTCATCACTCATTCGACTCATTAGACCCATTATAGAGTACAATGCCCCTTTTGGTATGCACCTCACAAGACATCTAAAACAACTGGAAAGGCCGCAGAAATACCTCACAAAGAGGATTACCGGCCTCAAACAGATGCTCTACGCAGACAGTCTCAAAAAACTCCAGCTTTACTCCGTCACATATCCCCTACTCAGAGGTGATCTCTGCCTAACATACAAAGCTATGTCAAACTCAGAGCTGTTGGACATGCTCCACTTAAAGAAATCCCAATCCCTCTGAGCTACACGCTCTAGGGACCTAAACCTTGTCACCACAATAAACAGAACATGCCGGAGGGATAGATTCCTGTCCCAGAGACTTCCCATACTCTGGAATAATCTACCTGTCTATATCAAACAAAGCTCCTCATTAGCACTCTTCAAGAAAAATCTTGATGATTGGATGGGAAATAGGAAATTCACCCCGGGGATCACCTCTGTGGATCTGTTGAACAGTGGCACAGGAAAATAATTTTCTTGGGTGGCAAAAGCCAGGGTACCTTTTTGGCTGGGCTTGTATAGGCCCAGGGCCGATAGCCTAGTACCTACCTATGAACCTTAAGTCATCTAAACAAGGAAAATGTGAATACCTTAAGTCATCTAAACAAGGAAAATGTGAATACCTTAAGTCATCTAAGGAAAATGTGAATACCTTAGGTCATCTAAACAAGGAAAATGTGAATACCTTAAGTCATCTAAATAAGGAAAATGTGTCCTTAAGTCATCTAAGGAAAATGTGAATACCTTAAGTCATCTAAACAAGGAAAGTGAGACTAACTTAGGTCATCTAAATAAGGAAAATGTGAATACCTTAAGTCATCTAAGGAAAATGTGAATACCTTAAGTCATCTAAACAAGGAAAGTGAGACTAACTTAGGTAATCTAAATAAGGAAAATGTGAATACCTTAAGTCATCTAAGGAAAATGTGAATACCTTAAGTCATCTAAACAAGGAAAATGTGAATACCTTGCAGTTTTCACTAGATTATCATTGGAGCTAGCCACTTTGTGAGTGTCCTTGGAGCAGTGGACAACCCAAAGTGTAATGCAGAGAAATAAAAGTAAAATCCAGATACAGAAAGCCTTAACAAATGTTTGAAGTTGTGTCTATAAGCATGTGATGATAAACATCTTTTAAACCTAGAGTTACCAAAAAAAAAAAAACTGAAAGTGGGAATAAGTAGCAGGTTATGGAGGTAAGCATTTTGGTCTCTGGGATTTTCACAAACAGGCTGGAAAAGGAAAGATCTACAACTGGTCTCCATGAAGCTTCTTTCTTTGGCATCAGAAAAAAATTCTAAAATAAAAACCTTTCCTTGACAGGGAACAAGGAACATGATCTATTACCCACGATTCGGCATAAACTGAATTACCGTGGTGAATAAAGAGGTTTGATCTAGTACAGGAGGAGGAATAAGCCAAATAGGAGGTAGGAATTCTCACTGTCATCGGTTCCACTAACGGATCACTCTCAAAAAAACATTTGTCTGAGATTATCTGTTGCCAAAGAGGAATGGAGAGCCAATTTTTTGGGGAAGACACTTAAAGAATTGTGAGGGTGGGGAGGAGTTACAATTTGAAGATAGTCATTTAGACTTCTTGAATTGTCCTTGTTTCTGGGAGAACCCCCTTCTTTTTGGAGCCTCACTGCCACTGTTATTTGAATGTCTGCTTTCCAGAATCTTTCTGAATCTGCTTATTTTGCTTTTTATAAAATGATTCTTCTGGATGAAACTTTCAAAAAACTTAAAGAATTAAGACTGAAAAATCAGCTCATCCTTTGAATCAGTTTCCCGTCTCTCTTCACATTTTTTCAGGACCTCAGCATCGGATGGTTCTAATACAACCACTCTATCAAGACAGAATTCAAAATGTCAGCTGTTCCTTTTGAAGAGGTGTAGAGCAGAGTACCTTCAAATAATCAGTTACTTGGGAAACAGAAGCAGCAACGGCATTTAAAAAATGTTTTCAGAAGAACAAAATGTGGCAGTAATGCCCCTCATATTTGCAACCCTGAACTAAATTCAATAAAGCCTTCCTGTCTAAATTAACAGAAACATAACTTCCTGCTTCTTTTTAACATGAAACTCTATAAAAGGAGGCTGAGGCACATCAGGGACACCACCCCAGTGAACACGCATCTTATTCTGTCCAGGCAGAGAAGCATTCCCTGCTGCTTCCTCCAATACCCACAAGAGTGGGTCCCCCAAGCCCATCAAAGACACTCACAGCACCTGTAAAGGGTATACCTAAGCCCTGGGTCATGCTGGCTGAAGGGACTATACCAGTGGAAACTAAGAAAGAAGATGAAGGTCTGAACCAGAAATAGCTACTACAGTTTCACCCATCTTTGTCTGAGGAAAAGTAGCATCCTGCTAAAGAGGCAAACACTGTCTAGAAAATGTCTTCTTTTTGTGGTTAAAGGAAGATAGAACCAAGATACTGGTGAATTGTTCCATGATAAAGCTAGGAAATAAGCCTGAAACACAGATAATGCTTAAGTGGAGATCCAGGTGCCCAAAAAGGCCAGTACCAACAGCCAAGAAATATCACCAAACAATTTATTAAAATCAACAAGCAGCAAAAATAGCAAGTGGTAGCAGTTTAGCACTTTTGTCTAGGTAAAGACTTCTTCACTGTTATCACTTGCTATTTTTGCTTCTTGTTTCCACTCGTGTGGGTCCATGAGATTTCTTCTTAGTTCGTCTGCCAGAGTATTTAGTTTTCCTGGCAGGAACTGAACCTGTAGATGCACTTGGTAGCTCAAGGCTGTGTTCCACATAGCCATGGCTAGTCTGCAGAGGGGATGGAATGGGTACCACCCTGCTAGTTTATGTACCACATAACAGTGGTGTTGTCCGTCTTTACCATTAATTGTCCTGGAAGAATGTGGTCCTTGAAGGCTGTCAGAGCATTCTGTATAGCTAACATTTCTTTGTGATTGATATGCAGGTGCATTTGACTTGGGTTCCATTTGCCCTGAATGCACTTCCCTGCCAGGTAAGTCCCCCATGCATAGTCTGATGCATCTGTTAGGGTTTGGGCGGCAGGGGGTAGAGTGAATGGTAGTCCCTTGTTTTGGTGGCAGGTCTCTGCCCACCAAAGGAATTCTAACCGTAGGCAAGGTATGATATGAATCATTGCTTCTAGATCCTGAGAATGTTGACACCATAGGCTTTTTAGATACCATTGTAATTTCCTCCATATGCAGTCTTGCATATGGAATTAGTAGAATGCATGAGGCCATGACCCCCAAGGCTTGCAGTATTTGCCTTGCAGATAGCAGGGTTTTTGTGGCCACTAGTTTGAAATAAGGTGTCAAATTAATTTGTTTCTCTGGTGTGAGGAAAGCCATCTTCGAAGTTGTGTTCAAGCTTGCTCCCAGGAATATAATTTGTTGACAGGGTACAAGATGTGATTTATTTTCGTTTATGGTGTACCCCAGACAAGTTAACACCTTTTGTACAAATGCCAGATGATTCAGAAGTATGTCCTGGCTTTCTGCCTGAATTAGACAATCGTCCAGGTATGGGTATATTTGAATATTTCTTTGCCTGCAAAATGTAATGACTGGAGCTAGGCACTTTGTGAATACCCTGAGCGCAGTAGATAAGCCAAAGGGCAGTGCAGAGAACTGATAGTGCATGCAGCCTGCTTTGAAGCGTAGGTATTTTCTGCAAGATTCCCTGATTGGGATGTGCAGGTAGGCTTCCTTTAACTCCAGTGTTGGCAACCAGGCATCTTTGCCTATCATGGGAAGTAACTGGTGAAGAGTTAGCATCTTGAATTTTGCAATCACCAAAAATGTATTTAGAATAGACAGGTCCAGTATAGGATGCCATGAGTTGTCTTTTCTGGGAACCAGGAAAAGTATTGAGTAGAAACATTGTCCTTTTTCCTCTTCTGGTACAGTCTGAATAGCCTTTAATCTTAAGAGAGAGAGTACTTGCTTTTGAGCCTCTGCCCACTGATTTGGGGGTAGATCTGGTCAACCGTTTGGGGTTGGTAACGTGTGGAAGTGAAATCTGTATCCTTGGGAAACTATGTTTAAAACCCATTTGTCCTGGGTAATGAGGTTCCCCATTTTTTGCCTGCAGAGCAGTCTCCCCCTAAAGGGGCAGTCAGTTGAGAAGTGCTTGGAAGTTTTAAAGTTAAGTCACTGAGAAGTTTACCATAGGGGGGAGTCTTACTACTCCCTGATTTGGAAGTGGGATCCCCCCACTGCTTAGTCCTATGCATACCTGAAGTCTGGGCGTTATGCTGGTTCTGGGTTTGAACTGAGAAAGCCTGAAAAAGGCAGGAAAGGACCAATCTTTTGAGGGACAATGCCTACTAAATCTAGGAGGCTGTTCTTGTAAGAAATCTTTTAACAATTTGCATAGATTTAGCTTTTTCCTCCATCTTTTTAAAAACTTCCTCTGCTTTGTCATCAAACCGGCTGTCCTAATTTAAGGGAGCATAAAGCGATTTATTTTTAACATGATCTGGCAAAGATTGCTCCTTAAGCCAAGCATACCTTCTAAGTCCAGACCCGGTGACAGCAGCCCTGCAAGATGCCTTTAGTGAATCAAAACCACATTGCAAAGTATGTTTTCTAACCTGTTCAGTAGAATGCATTAAATCCTGTAAATCCTTATTTTCAGCACAATCAGGAATCAACATAATTTTCTGTTTAAGCAATCCAGTAATATGCTGCTGATACTTTAACATATTAAACTGGCCCTGATGGCCAAGGTTGCAGAGGTGTATACCTTCTTACCCCATCTATCCAGGGCCCTGGAATCTCTAGCAGAGGGGGTAGGATTTTTGGCAGTAGTAGCCTTAATGTCCTTGGGTCCCTGTGAAATAGTCTCAGGATCCATAGTAGGATTTTTAAAAAGGAACTTATGAGAATCAGGAACTCTGTAATATCTATCAGGTTTTCTGGGAGCAGGAGGTAAAGAGTCAGTGGTCAACTAGATTCTGAAAAGGCATTGTCAACAATGTCCATTTCAGAAGGGATAGTTAAAGGCCTGCATTGGGGCAGGAGTAAGAAATCTCTAAGCCTCTTTTTAGAATCAGAGTAATCCTGGCTTTCCGAGTGAAAATGCTACTTAAGAGTATGCAAGGTTTCACCAAAAGAAAAATCCTCTGGGGGAGAAGCAGAGGGAATAGAGTCCTCTGCATCAGAATCTTCATAGGTAGATAAGGGTAAATCCTGGTTATCAGAGGAGACAGAAATTTCAGAATCCTGGTCAGAAGTATCATAAGCAAATTCAGTCCTAGGCCTCTTAGAGGGGGAAGGTTGGCTTCCCCCGATTAAAGTAATAACATCTTCAGCCATTCTTATTTGTTTTTTAGGCATAGAGGCCTGACCATGCTGTCTGGGCTTCGGTTTCCTAGGCATGGTTCGAGTTTTAGGCCTAGAAGAAGAAGATGGCGTTGGTTTAATATGCAAGTCAGTAGGCCTGAATACACCCTCAGAAGCTGTGCCGGTGCCTGCACAGCAGCTCTGGACCCATCCAGGGTAGAGACATCTACAGGTTCCACACTTGAAGCATCTTGTGGCATACTGGACTTCGAATGGGTCTCAATAGAGGCCTGCGAATCTGAAGTAGTGGGTATCAGGGGCTGCGAAAGCGCCTCACTGAGTACTGACTAACTGTTGACTAGCTTAGGAGAAGCAGCGGCGGCAGCTTTGGACCTAGGCAGCCTGTCTCTGTCTTTATCTTTGAGTTTTTTTGAAATGTCAGTAGTCGTGTGGCTTACTGAAGACATATCTAGATAATTGAACAGATTACCAAAATATTTAGAAGCAAAAATGTATCGACGATGAATAGTTCGTGGTTTAAATAAGGCACAAAACTGTGACAGTGAGGTACTTTGTGGCAGGGCCTAGGCAAGGAATACAGTACGAATGAAAATCTTTATGAGGTATTTGCTTTCCACAAGAAATACAATTATTGACTTTTACTGACATTGGTTTAGAGCAAGAAAAAGTTTCACCAATGGGGTACTTAGCTTTAGTTGAAGACTTTGGTTCTGAAACTCGAAAACGAAAATTTCAGGAGTCGGCCGACCAGCACTTGCAAACTGCTTCTGCTTTGGGCATCGCACGGCAAGAAAGACTGATGTAATAGCGTTGGCTGCATGCTTTATACCCCTGACTACCTGACGTCATTTAAGATGAGACAGCAACCGATGCAGGACCCAAGACTTTGATAATCAGGCCGACTGAGGGCTACTGCAAGCAGATAACCCAAATGTGATGACTGCAACAGTGAAACACGAAGAATATCTCAGCCTTCTGCTTGCTGCCAACAGTGCCATAGGAAGGCTGTGGAGAAAAAAGACATTTGCTGCAGTACCACCCAGTAGGGGGTCCAGAATATTTAAAAAGTTTGTCAGCTTAAAATCTGTCAGTTATAAACACTTAATGGACAGTTTTATTATCATTTAAGGGACAAATTATAAATTGCTTAACTGTCAAACCATCTTATTTTTAAAGGTAGTTAAACTAATTTTAAAAATGCAAAATATTGCATCAGTCCTGGATCCTGTCCTGTTTGGTATCTTCTTCTCTGAAGCCCAGGCCAACATGAAGGGACTCTGGCTAACAAAGTTCGCAGATGATTGTATGTTGGGAGCTATTATTAACTCCCCGAGTGATGTTGACATCCTACAGAAAGGCCTCACTGAGACCAACGACTGGTGTCAGAACCCTGGCCTTAAGCTCAATGCCAAAAAATGTGTCGTCATCATCCCCTTTTTGAAAAACCCGGTTCCCATGAATTACCACATCAATGGTAGTCCACTGAACACAGAAGGCATTATAAGAGATCTGGGAACACAGGTTGACAGCAACCTCTCTTGACCACCACAATGCCACTGTGGTCAGAAAGTCCTATGTGGCACATCTCATTACTAAGGGTTTTGCATCCAGGAAGAAAGAGGTCATTGTCTCCCTCTACTCTTCCCTTATTAGGCCAATCATTGAGTACAATGGCCCATTTGGCATGTACTTCACTAAACACCTGCAATAACTGAGGAGGCTGAAAAAGTACCTCACAAAGAAGATCCTAGGCCTTAAACATTTGTCCTATATGGACAGACTAAAAAAACTCCAACTATTCTCTGTCTCATATCGCCTGCTTAGAGGCGATCTCTGCTTGACTTACAAAGCCATGTCTGACTCTGCTCTGTTAAAAATGCTGCATCTAAAGAAATCCCAATCCCTCTGCACCACACACTCCAGAGACCTCAACCTCATTACCACAATCAACAGAACATGCTGGAGGATCAGGTTTATAACTCGGAGACTGCCCATTCTATGGAATAGACTTCCTATACATGTCAAGAAGGGCATCTTCAAGAGAAATATTGATGAGTGGATGGCAAATAGAAAATTCACCCCAGGGATCACTCCAGTAGCTTTATTTGACAAAGGCACTTGGAACTAAGGTCAGATGGCATGATGCCAGTGTAATCCTATGGGCTAGGCTTGTAAAGGCCCCAGGGCCATTAACCTAGTACACACCTATGAACAAGTGGACAGTTGAGCTGTTTACAGCCTTTCCATAAGTGATCACTTAATGACATTAAAATACTTTTTCAGGGTATTGAAAACACCTGGATCCCACTGCTAGTTATACACCCATAGCTCTGAAACTACTGTAGCTTGGAGTAAGGGGAATAGTCTGAGGTAGCATGATCTCAGACTTAGCAGGTATAATACCTGTTTCCAAATAATTAATCATGCTTTTCCAGGGATCATATCTGTGGTCCTCACACTTTCAATACGAACCCACACTGACTTAGCCCTGTCTATGAAGGCTATCTGTTGCATGCAAAAATGGCTGCTTAGGTTGTCTTCAGCCATTGTACCCCAAATTTACTCATGCTCTGACTGCCACATCGAAAGTGTATCTGTGCTACATCATTAAATATGTTGGCAACTCATTGTTACGAGGCCATAAACTCAATGCCAAACTACAACCCCAAATACTTTTGGGATAGGCAAACAACTTCTTAAATTATCTACCATCAAACTTAAATATTATTTTGATTGCCACAGCAACAAATACTAATTTTACTTGTAACTGTTAGTGCCTGTTTTTTCTGTCTAATAATGCAAGCTCAGTGGTATTTCTTAATAGCCTTTCACTCCTACTATTTGTACCATTTGCTATTAAGCTTTATGGCTCTGCCTTTGAAACTATATAATTGGTATAGGAACAAGTGGGTACAAGCATGTAAAGCTGTGTGCTATTCCTACAGGACTGAACCAAGTCTCACAGAATAGGAGGTAAGAACTAATTATCACCCCTCTATTCATAGTTGCTCCTAGTTCCCACACTGTCTGCTGGCCTTCTTAAAACGTGAAGTTCACTGCCTGGGGACCCCTAACTCTTTCTTTCTTCCCCCAGCGCATTCTAGTACTCATCTCTGTTCATCTTGTACTTCCCTACACCATCGATTTCTTCCTCCCCACTAATTATCTCTCTATTTCACCACCCATCAGTTAGGTTTTTCCATCAGTCTGATTTGATTTCTCCCCCAAGACTTCATTACTTGCATAATCATATTCCTTCCATTTAAACCATATTGTTCAAGACCCTATGGAACATACAATGGCATTCAGACTTGGCCTTTCTTACTGTTCCCCATTTGCTATCCAGCAATGAGTGTAATCCCTTACTCTCCTTACTCTCCCTCAGGCATTATCCCACTTACCACACTCCAGCCATATCATGTTGTCACTCTCCCACCGGCATTATCCCACTTACCACACTCCAGCCATATCATGTTGTCACTCTCCCACCGGCATTATCCCACTTACCACATTCCAGCCATATCATGTTGGCACTCTCCCACCGGCATTATCCCACTTACCACATTCCAGCCATATCATGTTGGCACTCTCCCTCAGGCATTATCCCACTTACCACACTCCAGCCATATCATGTTGGCACTCTCCCTCAGGCATTATCCCACTTACCACACTCCAGCCATATCATGTTGGCACTCTCCCACCGGCATTATCCCACTTACCACACTCCAGCCATATCATGTTGTCACTCTCCCACCGGCATTATCCCACTTACCACATTCCAGCCATATCATGTTGGCACTCTCCCTCAGGCATTATCCCACTTACCACATTCCAGCCATATCATGTTGGCACTCTCCCTCAGGCATTATCCCACTTACCACACTCCAGCCATATCATGTTGGCACTCTCCCTCAGGCATTATCCCACTTACCACACTCCAGCCATATCATGTTGGCACTCTCCCTCAGGCATTATCCCACTTACCACACTCCAGCCATATCATGTTGGCACTCTCCCTCAGGCATTATCCCACTTACCACACTCCAGCCATATCATGTTGGCACTCTCCCTCCAGCATTATCCCACTTACCACACTCCAGCCATATCATGTTGGCACTCTCCCTCAGGCATTATCCCACTTACCACACTCCAGCCATATCATGTTGGCACTCTCCCTCAGGCATTATCCCACTTACCACACTCCAGCCATATCATTTTGGCACTCTCCCTCAGGCATTATCCCACTTACCACACTCCAGCCATATCATGTTGGCACTCTCCCTCAGGCATTATCCCACTTACCACACTCCAGCCATATCATGTTGGCACTCTCCCTCAGGCATTATCCCACTTACCACACTCCAGCCATATCATTTTGGCACTCTCCCTCAGGCATTATCCCACTTACCACACTCCAGCCATATCATGTTGGCACTCTCCCTCAGGCATTATCCCACTTACCACACTCCAGCCATATCATGTTGGCACTCTCCCTCAGGCATTATCCCACTTACCACACTCCAGCCATATAATTTTGGCACTCTCCCTCAGGCATTATCCCACTTACCACACTCCAGCCATATCATGTTGGCACTCTTTGCTTTGTTTCTTCACTTTCCCTAACTGTAGCTCAGCTGGTCTAAAATCTGCTTAACCCCCCACTCACAAGATCGGAAGTTAATTTCCCCAATTCTACCCTATTATTTAGGACATTTACCCCAGTCCTGGCCCACCTACAACCTATACTGCAAACTACAAACTCAGCTCCCCTAAGACAGGGTCTGGGCTGAACCTAAAATGCTTAAATCACTGCATCTTAGTGCTAAGAGACTTGCTGGCTAATGACCTGAGCTAGAATATTTGTTAGCGCTGTATATTCCAGATATCTGTGGAGCACCAGAAATGTGTCTAAAGCCTTCCATCTTCAACCATGAAGTTCATGGTTCTTACTGCCCACTAATGAATGCTTTTATCTATTCTATTTACCCTTTGTTGTCCTGGTTACTCCCACAAGCTAGCAACCTCTTTTCAGGGAGACTCAAGATGTTAAATCTACTCTTAGGAAAAATTTGTCCAGGCCATCAGGGAACTTCCCCTACTTTTTTCCATTGGATGCCATTGGCTCATTTACATCCACCACCTGAGTTACCACTACCTCAAGCAGATGGGAACCTTGGTTTAATGTTTCATCTGAATGACAGCACACTCAGGAGTGACCCCCTCCCTTCCCAATGCTGCACTGAAGGTCAGCAATCCTGCACACAGCCTTCTGCTCTTCCAGCATCAAAGATGAGTGTGCTATGTATTGGTGACCACTGACATTGACTTCTAATGACACAATAAACAAAATACATGTGTTGTGTTTCTATATATAAAGCACATGCTTCAGACTTCAGAACCTCTAGTTGGGTTCCTGGTTTCAGAAGCTTTAGAGAGCCTTTTTATTCAGATTCTACTTTGAATAGGCACTGGCTTTAACTAGCTCAAGCTTTCCTGTTCCCCTGGCAAAATAGTCAGCTTATACTATGGATAATGCAGAAAGTCAAGGATGAGGTAATATTATTGGGCAACCTAATAACTTTCTTGGGTGGCGTAAGTCAGGGAACCTTGTTGGCTAGGCTTACTTAGGCCCTTGGGCTGATAGCCTAGTACCTACCTATGAACCTCACTAAAGGCTTTCCTGTTTTGTGGAACTCAGCAAACATGGCTGCTGAGATAACAAAGGGCAATCATCAGTGCATCTCCTTGCCCAAAAGGACTGATTCAACCACTGGTGTGCAACATACAGGATTAAGTGTCAATTAATGAAACTGGTCAGGTACTCACAGCTATTTAACCAGACTCTTTTGGTGACAATTGCACAGTGCAGTGTATTTACATCTAGATTAGACATGAGTTTGTATGATTCAAGCGCATGGGCTCATTAAACAAATGAACAGAGAACCTTGAGTAAATCGTTACTGTGATTATACATAAATGAGTGAAGAAACCCGTTATCCCACATGTAGAAAGACGTGCTGTGGTCACAAAAAATGGACTTTACAACATCAATGAAAGTCAGCATTTACAGCATTACAAAAGTTGCAAAGAAACAGACTTTATGGCTGATACATTTGATTCTCTTGTTATTATTAAAAATAATGCATTATCATAAAATGTTAAATGGCTGTGAAGTTACAGCTTATGAGTATAATAGAAAATAAACATATATATATATATATATATATATATATATATATAAGCATATATTATTAGCATTAGTACTATTTAGGGAGTGAATATCAGTGAAGCAGGCATAAGTTAAAAGTAGGAAGAAATAAATTATATTATTTAATTCAGAATATGCAAATTAATACTGTGACTCTTCCTTTTATTAAGATAGATTATCTGAGGCACTGACCGTGGACAGTAAATAACAGAGCTCAGAAGTAAATTTGATATCTTTTACTAGGAGACTTATGGGACTATAGCCACTGAAATACACAGTGGATTTGCTACAAAGCAAGTCTGCTTGCATTTAAAGATCCTGTTTTCATATGTGCATATATAAAGAGAATACCCAATGATAAGTGGATTACTAGCATGAGACTTGCTCCCCAGCAATAGCCTACTATATTCATTATGGTGCCAGACGTGTCTAGTACAAGTGCTTAGAGTAGAATATGGGGGCTGTATTTAAAGTAGAACACAAAAATACACCCCCACCTAGGTATTAGGTATTAGGCATCAAATTAGTGCCACTACAGGCATTACGTTTTCTGCTGTTAAGTAAAGCCTTTCAATAATGCTTAGAAATAAATGCCCCATGGGTAGGGGATAATAATGCCACCCACCCTTACAAGAAAACAAGTGCACAGCGGGTAGGAACCTTACATCATCCTTGAATTAATTTTAATGGTGAATCATAGCTACTGGTTTGTCATTCCTTTTACAGGCACTGTTAACGTGTAACAGTTTTGAGATTAGTCAGATAAGTACTTTGATAATTCACTGATAAGAACTGTCATCTCTTAAGAATTCATCACTTCTGTAACATATACCATATGCCCAACTGCAGTCCAGTAATGATAAACGACCACCAGTACAGATGAATACAGGCCTTTTCAGTTTGATTAACATTATTAATGGTATATTGTCATTATGGTTGTAGGCAAGCATTCATCATATAAATCACTGTCTGCACTTTGTAAAATAATTAATTTCTTTTTTTAAACAATGAATGTTATTGAACATTTGCTTATGAAGTAGCACAATGAAGACATCATTAACATAATTAGAAAGAGAGACAAACACCAGAAGGAAAAGGGTGCCCATTCCAGAAACAAACACAGCTTTGTATAAACTACATTGTCCAACACACATAGATAAATGCTTCAGTTTGCAACGATTCAGTCAAGATCTTCAGGAAGAGACTCTCTAAAGTCATGCCATCCAGACCATTTATGAATAAGCCCAGCTCTTTCTTTAATTTATACAATAAAATGTGCTTGAATTTATTTTTTTATGCCAGCATATTTATAATAGTTTTGGGCATATATATTTTGTTTAATGACTTTTTTTCAGAATGGTTGGCAGATTTTCTCTCTCTCAAACAAACACAACCCCTCTCTCTTTGTTTAACCTATCATTTCAGGATTTTTAGTAGTAAATGCCAGGGATGGCTGAGGAGAAAGGAAGTCTGAATGGGGAGGTCAAAGCTAGAATCACTGGGGCCACAACCTACTAGCATAGATACAGGGGTAGTGTATGACAGAGAATGCTAAAGAAGCTGAAAACTAAGGTATACAAAACAGTGATGTGACCATGTAACAAGTACTACTGTAGGGTACAGAAACTTGGGCAGTAAAAGCAGAGCAGTTGAAGAAGTTAGACGTGATGGTAAATGAAGTGTCTGAAATGGGTGGTAGGATGCACACTGTGAAACAGATGAAGAAATGAGGACATCATTGCAGAAGCCAAAGTAGCTCCAATTGCATTGAAAATCAAATAGAACAGATTACAGTGGTCTGAACACATCCTAAAATGCAGAAGATAATCTGGTGAAGAAGATTTGGGACAGAAAGGAAGAAGGCAAGATGAAGTGAGAGCATCCAGCAAAGAGGTAGATGGATTATGTGAGAGAAGTCCTGTGACAATCAGTCATGAGTGTTGAAGAACTTAAGAGAGTGGCATTGAATCGAGAGAGATGACAACACTTGACACCACAGCCCGACCCCATGCAAAAAATGGGGCAAAGGGTGTTGTTGTCAATGATGATGAGTATTTTTTAGTAATGGAAATGTATACTGACCAGAGGCGGGCACTATTTTGGTGGGGGATTCATTTTAGAGGAAGAAGGGTATATTCTAGAAGAAGACATAGAATTCCGAAAATCGTGCTGCATCCCTGCTCAAGTTGTTAATGCTAGTACTGACTTGCTGGTGAGCATGAAATATTTTTACAATAATCACTGTCCTTGAAAACTCACCCAACAAATAAAAAGCAGGCTTGGTGAGTCCATAGTTAACTGTAAATGTGTTACATTTATCATACACTTTTAGTGAGTTTGGATGGAAACAATTTTTACCAGTTATGTTGTGGGCAGATTCCTTGTGTTTAGCATAATTCATAAACAGAGTAGGTTCAATCTATACTTAATCTCAACATTTTTTTTCTGATATAAATATACTTTAACATATAAAATAAAATATTCAGCAACAGTAATTCCTGTGATACTCTTCCCCGGATTCAGCAAGCCCTGCACAGTGTGCAGGAACAGTGCAGTAGCTCCTGAAGGCAATATGGCCGCTGTGCGATCCAGGAATAAGCTGCAGGGACGTGCACAAGCTCTCCTGCACTATTCCTGCATGGACACAGCTCCTGTATGCAAATTACCCCATTTGCAGGTGAAAACCATGCAAATTAGGTGATTTTGCAATCCAGGAAGCTGTCAGCCAGCCGTGCAGGACTAGTGTAGTGTGCAGAAATATACTCGGTTAGTAACCAAGTACATTTCTGCAAACTACCAAACGGAGCCATGCAAGCTCCAAATAAAGTGTGTATATTATGCGGAATCCATGCCAATGGCCAAATATATGGCCATTGGGATGAAAAACAGTTGAAAAAAAATCAATAAGTAACTGTTATTTTTTTTTAGTCGATTTTGGCTGTTTAAGTGTAGGTCAGCAACATGCAAATGGGATCTGGCCAAAAATATAAAAAAATAACCTGAAATAAGCATTCTAACCAAAATCACTATTTTGCCATTATACTCAATGGCAGGCAGAAGACAACATGGCCAGTGTATAGTGGTTGCTAAGGGGGGAGGCTCAGTGTGGGATCTGTAACTATGCATTAGCAGGCAATCCTATGCAAATGAGGGGAATGATACCGAATCCCAGATTTCCCCTCAATGCTAGTCAGCACCTAACAGTCTAAGTACAGGAATACATGGTTCAAGCCTAAGAGTTAGCTGACATCATAGGGAGGTGTGTCAGGCATACTGTAAACAGACTGGAGCACTGTGGCTCAGGTTTGCCCTTAGCTTAGCAGAGCTAGGGGATGTGTCTGAGGCTGCCTAGCACTCTTTACATTGCCTAAGCAGGTGTGTGCACCACACACCGAGTTTTAAAGGAAAAAAAAAAGTAAACCAGGAAATAGCAGCTTTGTGCACATCTGACCACTGTGTTTGCACGGTGCGCCCCCGGGCTTAAACAGGAAGGCAATGGCAAGGGAAAACAGCAGTAGGAAGGTAATCTAGGAGAACTAGCATAGCTGGCAGGTGAAATGTATCAGCATCAGCCAATTGCACAGGCAGAAGTCCAGCCTAGAACACTACTATAAACTATGCAAACACATTTCCCTCTGTTCTTTCTCACATACTCTACACCACCGGTGTATACAAGCGGGGAAATTTTACAAACGAAAACAACAAAATGATAGGGGCTGCAGCAGCTGCCATACATCAACATATAGAAGAGGCTGAGGGTGGTGAGGATAACAATGCAGGTGACCAACCCACAGTGAGGAGATGGGGAAGAGTGTATAGACCCAGGGTAACCTACCAGGGGCTACATGAGCTGGAAATAGTGGAGTGCTATAGGGTGGACAGGGACCTCCTACAGCAAACTGTTGAGCTGTGCCGGCCACATCTGACACACAGAACTAACAGAGGGGGAACTCATCCCAGTGGATACCAAGGTATGTGTAGGCCTAAGAATACTAGCCACAGGTACGTTCCCTAAGGCCAACTGGGGATATCATGGGGATCTCACAGGCATCAGCATCCAGGGTACTCCACCAATTCCTGGATGCCATGTCAGCACATGCCGGTGAGCACGTATGTTTCCTCAACACCCGTGAGGCTTTGGCCAACAATATGTGTCTCTTCCACTAAATAGCAGAATACCCTGAGGCAGTGTGTGCTATAGACTGCATGCATATATGCATCAAAGCACCACCCGGTGAGCAGGGTAGGATCTACATCAACCGCAAAGACTTCCCCTTCATCAACTGCCAGGTCATGTGCGATGCCCAGGGCATTATAATGAATGTGTGTGCTGGCTGCCCTGTAATCTATCACGGCTCCCACATCTGGCATCTGATGCAGCTGTACCAGAGATTTGCCAATGGGGAACTCCCTTACGGTCACCTAGTGGGAGATGCTGGTTATGCACTGGAGCCATGGCTGATGACACCCAACAGAAATGCACACAACCCAAACAAGAACTCCATAATGAGGCACAAGCACAGACCCAACTTATAACAGAGCATTTGTTTGGGATGCTCAAGTCATGGTTACAGTGCCTGGACACATCCGGTGGAGCCTTGCAGTACTCACCTGCTACATGTACTCAAATTGTCACTGTATGTGCCAAGCTACACAATATGATCCTGTGGAAACAGCTGCAGCAGGAACAGCATGGGGCAGGGCCACACAGCCCCCTACCATTGCCAAGGCCTGCACAAGCACAGAGTGACTCAGAGGAGGAACAACCTCAGCCTGCACCAGTAGGCAGAAAAAGGTGTGCCCAGTATGCCCTGGCCTTGGCAAAGAGGTAACGGATAGCACATACACTGACACAGTAGAGACCCAGGGAATGACACCACTCTCTGACTCGCACATACAGTAAAAGGGATGCCAAACATGACACTACCTGTGCTCAACCATGTATAAGGAGTGTACTATGTGCATCTGACATAGCAGCCCTCCAGCACCATCCTCAATACTGGCACAGCCACAAAGTAAGTCACTCTTCCTACCAATTGCCGAATGGAGTAGTATGTGTTGTTACTTGTATCTTCGGTATGGATGTGAGCATGCAAGGGAATTGGGTGGGTGAATGGGATGCCAGCAGATAGCAGACACCTATAGTGGCAGCATGAGATCTGTAACAAACAGTGGTGTCACTATAGTAGCCAGTACTACACATGGTGACAAAACCCACTGCAGTAAATGTGCTGAGCCACATGTGTGTCCAAAAATGTGCCAGTCAGGGAGGCTCACATACCCTACAACAGTCTCAGTCAGCAGGACAGGTATAGACAAACACAAACAAGGGCTATGCTAAGGCCTCTGAATGATGGTTATGAGTAACCTCCCCCCCAGGCCTACACAGACAGACTACAACAGGTCTGGCAGTGGGATGTTATTTCTGAAGGATAAGAAGTCAGAAACTGAAATGTAGGTCAATCAAACCTAAGACATGTAGTACACTGATATGCCTCTAGTCAGCATGATAGGTTAGAATACAGAATGAAATGGAGTACCTGACATACCAGTACAGTCATAGCAAATGTGTACAAGTGTCAGGTGTGCCCCCCAATCCTATGTAGAAATGTAGTAACAGTCAGGTGTGCTTCCCCCCATTCCTATTTAGACACATAGTAACACACAGTTGCTCCCCAGTCCTATGTAGAAATGTAGTAACAGTCTGGTGTGCCCCCCAAAATCCTATGTAAACACATAGTAACACACAGGTGTGTCCCCCCAATCCTATGTAGAAATGTAATAACACACAGGTGTGTCCTCCCAATCCTATGTAGAAATGTAGTAACAGCCTGGTGTGCCCCCCCAAATCCTATGTAGACACGTAGTAACACACAGGTGTGCCCCTCAATCCTATGTAGAAATGTAGTAACATGTATGTGTAGGTATAATACCAGTGGAACACAGATTACCTGAGCTGGCTAAGGTAGCAGGATAGATTGTAGCATGTGTACAATATGCAGGTCTGCATGTGTTAGGTTGCTGTGTGTTTTATATTATGTGAGAGTGGTCAGTATGTATGCATGGTGAGGTTTGTCATGGTGGCCATTGCCCAGTATTGCCGATGACAGGGCCAAATCCTCATAACTGCAGTGCCAAACACAATGCTTCCCAGTATAACACATTCTAGCAGTATGCCATTGTAAATGTTTGGAAGTAATGTGTCTCCATCTGAAAGATGGACATGGCATGACTGTTGGGCCAGATATACAAGCATTACACAAGGGGAAGTACCCCAGACACAGTGTATAATGTGTAACCATTAAATGGACACACCCTTGGAATTGTACATACAGGTTTGTAGCACATTATCTGGGCTTGTAGTAGGGAATACCGATGTCATCTGGCCAAACACTCGCAGACCACAAAAGTCATAGGAATGATGTATTGAGAAACAGCTGATGTCCCTGCACAAGCCAGCATATGTGGAATGTCCCATGCATATCTGTGAGTCAGATGCAGGTAGTGTCCATAGCACACATGCACCCAGCTCACCCAACCACCACCCACAGGTACCTCTCCGGTCGTATCCCTGGTGTTGGGAATGAATACAATATGACCCCCACCTGTGTATGGCAATAGTGAAAGAATGCTGCATGCATTGCAGGTGTCCCATGCAGGTGTGTCCCTAGCTGTAAGCATCACCCTGCCAGCATCCACACCACTGGATCAATATTGACACAAAGTATTGGCATGAACACCTAGCACACCTATCCTGTCACCCCAGGGGAACATACTGTATTTTAGTCTGGGACTGTAGGACTGACATAATGCAACGGCCTGCTACAGCTGGCCTGCATCAATACCAAATGGCCTGCAGTCCTCTGCCAAAGGCCTGTGCATCACCCGTACTGCTAATGTATGTTATGTCATGGACTCCCAAATAACAACATATCACAGTCCACAGAACCCATATGCAAGGCCATGTGGCCAAACCACAGAAACATGTCCCCCATGTCCTACTACATGAAGTGTGAATCAACACCAATCTAGTGCTGTGATGAGGTGATAACTATAAGGAAAGTATCAGAGAATGTTTGCATAATGTATGGAAGAGGATAGAATAACAGAGGGGGAATGGGAGCATGGGCAGCATGGAGTGTACGAAATCTGAAACAGCCATGTGCACATACTACCCTGGCTGCAAACACAAGAATGGGTGGCTACAAACCTGCTTGTAAACCACAACAGGGATAATGTCCTGAGTTATGACCCAAGCCTCTGGGTAACCTGTGTGAATCTGTACAGCTGTGAGGTATTGCAACAGCAAGACAAGATCATACTGTCACGTCAATGGATATACAAGTATGGGATCCTCTGCCACCACTGTACCAAGGTGTTGAACCAGTTACACAGACCCAGCAGTAGGTGTCTGCAGCTCTCCCTCCAGAACGACATGAGTTTGCAAGAATATGTTGGCATTTGACCACAATACTGAACACAGCTGAATTCACTCTGTGTTTCCCAGGACATCACTGCGAGCAAATATGTCTACCTGACAATACTTGATGACATAAAACATCACAGTGTTCAACAGTACACATGTCTGAATATCTCTGCTAACACCAGGACCATGTAGCAGAAGCAGCACAGACACAATTACCTACAGTAACCCACTATGCCTTGCCCATGTTAACACCATATTGTCAACTGATCTACAGATATCCTGCAGAAACAGTTTGCTAGCTGTAGGTGTAGAAAACAAAAGTCCGCACTGGAGTACAATCTACCTGGAATGGATTCACACATTCAATACAGAAGGTCATACTAGGCATGCTCATACACTTAAAGAAATGAAGCCCATGTCTGGCAACAACAGTGGACCATACATATCTGACAGTTGCAGATGATAGTGCATACACTCCTCAGTATGCACCAGTCATGCTTTGCACAAACATTGGATAGGAATACACACATATATCCAAGGACAACACACTATAATATGCCAAACGTACACATACATAGATGTGTGGAAGAGAGTGACAATGACAAAGAGCCTTCCATCATGAGGCCTGTCCCACCCAGCACACATCCAAATGGCTACAACCATATGATGTGTAAATGTCACTCACCATAGACATTTGCCTCTGAAATCCCTCAGCATTATAGACTCTGTGGTGCTAGTGCTAACTGTGCAACATGACTGTACAAGACAGTAGTCATCTAGCAGTTGTATACACGTACCTGTGGAATATAAACCTGTGTGTGCCTGAGTGTGGTGTTTCTACCTCTAGATAAATGGGTTATGGCCCATGCACACACACTGCTGTCCCCATTGCCCTATTATGGCAAGCCTGCTGATGTCATTCACTTTGAAATACACCTTTGGGAAAGGAGTAGCCCAATAATCTCTGTGCACGTCCTATAATTGCAGAATGCTGTACTATGATAAACTAGTTAGGTAGGAGTTTTAATCCCAGATGTGGCTGTGTGTGTGTGTGTGTGTGTGTGTGTGTGTGTGTGTGTGTGTGTGGGATCAATGCTTTTTATGCTAGTCATACTCTCACTACAATTCAAATGCCCTACTTTGGCATGCCTGCTGATGTCATTCACTTTGAAATACACCTTTGGGTAAGGAGTAGCCCAGTAATCTCTGTGGCGCTTCCTATAACTGTGTAATGCTATAGTGTGATAAATTACCTAGGCAGGAGTTCTATTCCCAGACATGGAAAGTGTGGATGTTGGTGTGTGTGTGTTAGTTTGTCTGTGTAGGGAGCAATGCTTTTGAGGCCATTCACAGTCACTACAACCTCCATTGCCCTTCTTTGGCAAGCCTGCTGATGCTATTCCCTTTGAAATATACCTTTGGGGAAGGAGTAGTCCAGTAAAATCTGTGCCACATCCTATAACTGCGCAATGCTGCAGTGTGTAAACTAGTTAGGTAAGAGTTCTGTTCCCAGACTTGGCAAGTGTGGATGTGTGTGTGTGTGTTTGTTTGTATAGGGAGCAATGCTTTTGAGGCCATTCACATTCAATACAACCTCCATTGCCCTACTTTGGCAAGCCTGCTGATGTCATTCCCTTTGAAATACACCTTTGGGGAAGGAGTAGTCCAGTAATCTCCGTGGTGCATTCTATAACTGTGTAATGCTGTAGAGTGATAAACTAGCTAGGTAGGTTCCAATCCCAGACATGGCAACTGTGAGACTTGGTGTGTGTGTGTGTGTGTGTGTGTGTGTGTGTGTGTGTGTGTGTGTGTGTGTGTGTGTGTGTGTGTGTGTGTGTGTGTGTGTGTGTGTGTGTGTGTGTGTGTGTGTGTGTGTGTGTGTGTTTGATTTGTATCCTGTGTGGAGGTGGCTGTGTGTAACAACTAGACTCATTGTGGAGCGGGTTTTGCAAATTTTTTATATGGTGGGCCTATTATATGTCACAATGTCCACCTTACAAGGATAACATATGTCAAACAGCAGAGAGGCTGGGGTTGCCAATCCATACCCCTATCTGTGACATCAAGGCCTGGTAAACAAATTAGTCAACCTTTGTATTACCCAGAGAACACACTCAACCCATGTCTTATACACACACTCGCCTAGGCAACAACCACTTTATTGGTAGTACCCTGCATACTGCCCACAGATAGTAACCATGGTGTGATTAAAGTGGACTACAGAGGGCATGGCACCCTGTCCCATCACTACAATAGGCACATCATTGCAGACAGTGCACCTTCACTATGTTCCCCACTGGATGCCTGCAACAACTGTAGTGCCATCAAATGTGACCCACAAACTATATACCATGCCTTAGACACATGCCCTGTAAGGACAGATGCCACTGACACTAGGGTATACCTGTATTACCAGTTCCCGCCACATGAGGCCAGGACTGGCACATCTGATGATAAAAATCTGTGTACACAACATGGGCCAGACACCCCAGGTGCAGTTCCACATGTCACTGAACATGCATGTGGGATGTGTGCACATCCCAGACACCATCCATGTCATGGACTATAGAACACATACATGGCAAGCATTGCACAGCACTGGACAGACAGAATAATATCCCAGATGACTGGATGGTGAATACAATACCCACCTGTGCGGGCCAGTCCACACACTACACCCCTGAGCCACACTGCAGACAATTGTCATGCGGCCTGATGCCAAGGTATACCCTTCACCTAGCCTTGTATAGCCAAGAGTAAAATCCCAAGAAGGGAAGACATTCCTGATCAGTAACAGCAAGAAACTACGATCCCTCATAAAATCGTCCAAGGCGAGCTTTGAAAGAAAACTTGCCATGAACTCCAAAGATAACCACAAGACATTCTTTAGCTATGTCAAGAATCTAAGTGGCAATGCTCAGATCTGCTCGGATTTAGTGCAGAATGGCACAAAATACACTGAACCAACCGATATTGCCAACATCCTGGCAGACAGGTTCAGTGAAAACTTCACCCCCTCTCACCCCCAAAAGGGCCCATAACCATACCAGAAGAATGTAGAGCCCCTAAAATCACAGACATTCAGGTTAAAATAGCCCTCTCCAAAGCCAAAAACACAGCATCAATGGGACCGGACAGTGTCCCAGGCTGCATCCTGCATGAGCTCAAAGATGAACTAACCCTTCACCTAAACACACTGTTTAAACTCAGCCTTTCCACAGGCTACATACCCATAGAGTGGTGCACAGTAATGGTTATTCCACTCCACAAAGGTGGAGCCACAACAGACCCCAGGAACTATCGCCCTATAAACCTGACTAGCTTGGTCTGCAAGGCTATGGACTGCATCATCATGGAACTCATTAAAAGAGACATTGGGAACCTCCAAACACTGGACCCTACCCAGTTCGGTTTTAAGGGCAGATCATGCCTCCTAAACCTGGTGGACTTCTTTGAGACAGTTACCAAGGCTATAGACGAGGGAAAGGTGGTGCACACAGCCAACCTAGACCTAGCAAAGGCCTTCGAACACCATTCCCCGTTCTGGTATTATAGACAAGCTCACCAGCCTGAACATAAACCCCAATGTCACAAGATGGGTTGCCAATTGGCTCACGGACAGAACCCACATGGTGAGAGTTGCAGGAGCTGGGTCTAACTCTAAACTGGTTACAAGTGGAGTTCTCCAAGGCTCAGTCCTAGGACCCCTCTTGTTCGGCATATACTTCTCAGAGGTACAGACAAGCACAGGAGGACTATGGCTGACTGAGTTCGCAAACAACTGCAAACTAGGAGCTATAATTGACTCACTGGCTGACACAGACATCCTCCAAAAGGGTCTCATTGAGACGAATACCTGGTGTCAAAATCATGGCCTCAAGCTAAATGCCAAAAAGTGCATAGTTATTCCCTTTGGAATTAACAAAGTACCTACAAACTACCACATAGGTGGTAGTCCCTTAAATATGGAAAATATAATAAGGGATCTGGGAACCCAAGTAGATAGTCATCTCTCCTTTGATAATCACATTGCCAAAGTGGTTAGAAAATCCTTCTATGTGGCTCACCTAATCACAAAATGGTTTGCATCCAGATCAAAAGAGGTCATTGTGCCCCTCTACTTATCACTCATCAGACCCATCATAGAGTACAACGCCCCATTTGGGATGTACCTTACCAGACACCTGGAACAGCTGGAAAGACCACAGAGGTACATCACCAAGAGGATCAATGGCCTCAAACAGATGCCCTATGCAGCTTGACTGAGGAAACTCCAGCTGTACTCAGTTGCATACCGCCTGCTCAGAAGTGATCTCTGCCTGACACACAAGGCCATGTCCAACCCAGAATTGATGGACATGCTCCACCTAAAGAAAACCTTATCCCCTCGAGCCACACGGTCTAGGGATCTAAACCTCACCATAACAATAAATAGGATGTGCTGGAGGGATAGATTCTTGTCCCAGATACTTCCCATGCTTTAGAACAAGATTCCAATCTACATTAGGCAGAGCTCCTCACTAGCACTCTTCAAAAGAAACCTTGACGAGTGGATGGGAAACAAAGTTTACCCCTGGGATCACTTCAGTGGCTCTGCTAGACAGAGGCACAGGGAACTAATCTAAGGGAGCGGCGAAAGCCAACACATTCTGGTTAGGCTTATAAATGCCTTTGGGCAGATAGCCTAGTACCTACCTATGAACCTATGAACCACTACACACCTGTGAAGCAATGCACCCATACGTGTCAGTACTGGCACCCTGTGTCTGTGTGTGTGGAGTATAATGCTTTCTACCCCATTCACACTCAGTACAACTCCCGTTGGCCTACTGAAGCATGCCATCTGTCAGACACCTTCACATACCCTTTGCCCATACATCATCCGGATAACCCCTGTGGTGCATGTGATACCTGTGTATTACTGTATTGTGGCAAACTATCCTTTGGGAAGTCTATCTTGACCATACCAACTGTGTTAGTGTGTGAGTCCCTGAGAGAGTGTGGCTGTGTTGATGTTTGACACCTGTTCATGTGGACAGGCACATGTACTACACCTACCTTATTGTTCCTATACCACTGTTGCAGATGTCACTCACCATCAGATATACCTTTGGACAGCTTCCCAACATGTAAGCTATGTGGTGTATGTAATAACTGCATAGACATGTGATAGCAATACATTGTCAGGGGTTTGAAACCCTGTACTGGTAAGTGTGTGACATAAACATGCTTAGGTTTTACTCTCCCACCCCCACCCTGACTTAATTCATCTCTGTCTGTCTGTCTCACTCAAACTCTGGTGGATGTGGAGAAGTACACCTGCTTTGCTTAGGCAGCAGCTTGTATTTTAGTGATGCTCATGATTGGCCGATGGCCTCTACATGAATTGCAGTTCCCTTATAGTTGACTGCATGTGGAACAGCTGTGGTAACATTCCCACAGCCAATTGCATGCAAACATACTCTCCAATATCTAGGAACATCATGTGAGCATTGGGCCTTTTCATTCACTGTGAGCAGGACCTCATTTTGGTGTTTGGCAAACAGTATCAGAGATGGTATTGGGATTTAACAACATACACTGTGGAGACAGGCCAACAAACAGGAGGGGAATGTGCCAGACATGACTACAGAATGTAAGTGTTGCTTTTCTGCATTTGGAGTAATGTTGGTTTAACAGGATGTGTGTGGATATGGCTGGTCTACATGATTTAATACCTGTCATGACAGTGTTGTGTTTGAGGAAACTCGCACCTGTAGGGTTAGATGGGTTAGATGGGTGGCCATCTGTTTATTTCCTACATCATTCCTGTCCCATACATCCTTGCCACATACATGATTGTCTTGACTGTTTGCCATGGCATATGCAATGGTGAGGTATGGCTATATGTGCAGCTCATGGGTGCTACCTGTTGGGTATGGGGCCCACACCATGTCATGTAAGATGTGTGCAAGCTACGCCTGCCTCTGTTGTAGGTAAGTGTGCACATTTGATGGCCAAATGTCTTGGATAGCTGACCACTATGTGGTGTGACACTGGGGACGTTTACTTGCTGAACAGTGCATTTCCATGACAAATGCATGCAGGTAGTACCTCAACAGCTGCCTCCACTATATTTTCTCTAGAGTGTGTGCACACATATGCTTCCAGTGTTTGTGAAGGTATGTATTCCCCACATTTGCTGCCCTAACCTATGGTTCTGTATTACACACTCAATGCTCATGTTGGGACCACATTGCAGGTGTTAAGGGTTGTGGACCACAGTATTATGATATGCCATAGTGTAGATCTGTAACAGTTGCCATTGTAATACTGGTATATAAACTGCTGTAGCACTGTATAAGGGTGATGTTTCACACATGTCACTACTGTAGGCCATGTGTCCCACCATTATGTTCATCCCTGTGGACACATTTCACAATGACAGGATGTTAGTTATCTTGCAGTTGTGTGACATATCCTTCCTATACCCCATCACGGTCACCACTGTGATGCAGTGCAGTTAACAGCAACAATACGTGAACATGTATGGCATGCATTATGGGTAGGAGTGCTAGATGCATGCATGGAATATACCATAGCCATTACATGTTCAGTGTTTTGGTAAGCATGAACATAAACCATACTCACTAGCTATAGGATGCTGCCTTGGTGGTATACCAGAGGGACCTACATAAGAGTGTGAGAGATGTGATGTCAGTGGCCACAGCTGTGGCATTGCTACAGGGTGGGTGCAGCATTACAGTACATCAACAGTACAAGTTCACAATACTACAGCTTATGCACATCTGTTTATTATTACTACGCAGCAACAGACTATATATATGACATCTCACATATGCATGATCTACCTGTGCAGATGCATACGCAACAGTGGTCTACTGATGTACCCTGTGGCCTTACCTGCACGCTCCTCAGCCAGTGTGTGGGTAGCACCCACCTCCACAATGGTCTCTGCCAGTTGTTGCGTGTGTGGGCTGGCAGGTGCCACTAGGCTGGCAAGGAGCTCCTCAACACCTGTCGGGAGGGATGGATGGCATGACCTCCCCTGCTCCAAGGTGATCACCCTGCACTACAGCAGCACGTTGATGGGCATTGCGAAGCAAGTCACTACAATGATGCCGGACCTGCTCATAAATATGGTTATGCAGGCTGACATCATTGACCCTGTGGACTAGATCGTTCCACAGGGCAGTCCACTCCTGCTCCTCATGGGCTGTCCTGCCAAAGAGAACCTGATAGTGCTGTATCAGGTGGTTAAAAAATGACCTCATTTTCTGCTGCTGAATACACTGGTAACCATCCGAAAGACATAAAGATGGAAACAGGTCTGAGCAACTCATACAGCAAGGTTAACACAGTTCTTAATACACATCTCTGTCTCCCCCCACCATATCAGTGACAACAAACTGTTTGCACAATTCATTAGGTATGGCTACAGCTTACCTACTATTGGGACATATATTGTATTGTACCATGCTTTGTGCTATCTGTTTGCAACCATGTTTCCTGTGGCGACACTATCATTGCTGCCCTATTATGGACTATTTCACCTGCATGCCATTGTCAGGGCCACTATGGTTCCATATATGCATGTGGTATGCTTGCTATGTGACTGCTGCACATCTGTCATTCTGTGTTATTGGGGATATCTATGCATGCTGTTGGACATGTTCCAGGATTGTGTGGACTATTACTACCCACATATGTTCTATAACAGTGACACAATAGTATGTTTAGGGAATAGTTGCCAGCAAACCACCTCTCCTATCTCATCTGGCCATGTTACCAGGCCACATCACATGTTGGACCCACCCTGGGGCCTCCTCATCTACTGGTCCAGCACTACCTTCAGGTGGAACCATCTCAGGGGATGGTATTCCTCCCCTGGATGCACACACAGACATGATCCTGTCACCTGAGGTCAGGTCCAGGGTCTGTTCCATAGGGGGCTCTACAGAAACTTGTGAGATGTGCTACAGGACCTTGAGGCCCTCAGTACACAATGTCAGGGTCCACATGCTTCTCCTGCTCAGCCTCCAGGCCAGGCAACTACAGGGTTGTGAAACTGCTGTTGTGACTAGTAATGGGTGGGGGCCTTTTTCCCATTGTTTCCATATGGGAGCTCATGGGGCATCCACATCGCAAAACACAAACACCATCCAGGGTGTTTACCCACCACATGTGTCATATACCACCCCTGTAAGCTGTCCTTTATATCTACCAACCCGAACCACCTCCACAAATATACCTGCTATCCTTCCGCATATTCCCATTCCCTTCTTCACAGACAAGGGCAATTTGTTCCCAACAAGGGGTTCGCATGTGACATAACCATCCATGCTGCACACACAGCTGTATATGTCTGTGTGTATTGCTATGTGTGATGTTCCCTCACACATAGCATGCAGCACTGTGGTGGAAATATAGGAGACATGTATTTACAAACTTATGTGTGTGTGTGTGTGTGTTTGTATATATGTAGACATATGTATATATTATATATATATATATATATATATATATATATATATATATATATATATACATATATATATATATATATATATATATATATATATATATACATATGGGTATGTGTATATCTGTAGACATACATGTATGTGTATATATATCTATGTAGATATACATACCTATATATATGGGGTACATTCAGACATCAGGTCCACAATCTGTAACTTTCCTTTCTGCACAGGCGCACTGTTCTGCCTTGCTACTACACAGACAGGTGCCACATATGGATACAGCCTAATATTAGGAGGGTATACATAGGGACAGATTGCAGGTAAGCCTATTACACACCTATGGCATTTCAGCTTGCTACATTATATGTTAACCTGAGTGTCCTGCAAGTGGTGGGCTCTAGAACCCATGTGTCCATCATTATGGCATTACTTCCACCACCAGCTATTGACCACAGTAATATACATGATTTCCATTACACAACACACACTATGTTGGCTTACAACTTGTCTGTCAGTGCTGCTCTGCACATTTGATGGGTATGGCTGACTACCCACAGGGACATATTGTCCATAGCAGTTGTTCAGCTGAACATCATTACAAGAACACCGGATGGCACATATATATCACTCCACATCATCTATCCCAGTATTATGGATCAAGTACTACTGTCAATTAAATGCATATATACTGCACATACCTGTTGTGGGAATGAGGTCTGTTTTGGATGGTTTCCTTGCAGGAGTAGTTTTTTATCTCCTTGGCTTTGGCTTTAGCCTGCTTTATTTCTAGGTTTGTTTGTTTGTTTGATTGTTTCTATTTCAGTTTTGGTTTTGGTTTCAGTAAATAGATTGAGCTGCTTGGAAAAGATTGTAGCATGGCTTCTGTAGGTGATGCAGATGATCAGGTTATGGCCTCTGCACCAATCAGTGTCTTTTACTTGCTACCTGCATGCAGCATGCTGTGTAGTACTTTCAATTACCACTGTCATGGCA
>NC_056743.1:1698624433-1698626933 GCF_019279795.1 Protopterus annectens
AGGAGAATCTCTTGCTGTGAGGCGACAACACTACCGCTGCACCACTGCTGCTCAGCCAAGATACGATAGTGCTTATGAATAATTCCTCTCTTTATAAAGGCATAATTATTAATATAAATAAATATTTATATTGAAAATAATTCCTCTAATAATCAAATGTCAGACAACAGATGCAAACTAATTATAAGACTTTGCAGTGTTTTTTAGAATTGTCAGCTCAGCCTGCTATTAGGATAAAGACAGAAAAGAAAGGCCACAGCAGCCTGAAACAAGGGTCACACACTGACATACACTGATGTATTGTAACAGCAGGAATTGCTCTTCTATTAGAAGATGTATAAAAACATGTATTAATCAGTACTTTTCCATTTCTATCAAAACACTCCGAAACTATAAGTGTAAAGAATGCAAATAATGTAAAATACATGATTTGTAAAATGTATATATATGCTACAAACATCGAAGAATAAGAAAATGTATATTGTTCTATTTCATACTTTACCTATAGAATGAATGACAGGGGCAAATGTGCCTTGCATATACATGCTACAGAACTGCAGATTTATATGAAGTTTTCATTTAGCTTTTGTATTGTACTACTTTGTAAGTTGCAAACTTTCATTAATTCTGAATTATTCAACAGTAGCAATAATGTAAACTGCAGCTGTAACGATAATACATCTTTCTCATTAGAAATGTTATAAGATAATTAAGCAGCAAGAACATATGATGATAAAAGCAAGCTGAAACAAGAAACGATTACTCTGTACTTGTATACTAAAAAAGGAAAACTTGTTGTATAGCAATACGACAAAAATAGTCTGCTGTACCACTTTTAAAATAACTTGTAAAACAACTTTTAAAATAGTTGCATGACCAACTTAGGACACAATGCATATCTAAAGAGGCAGGACTGCAATTGCCAAAAACTGTATAAAAGTTCTGTACTCACTGATGTAAGTTGTCAGCCAGTCAGTCAGTCAGATACACAGCCAGTCAGTCAGTCAGTAAATCAAGTCAGATACATGATTTGTCAGTTAAATTAGCTAAACTAGCTAGTCAATGAATAATAAAAACTGTACTGACCCTGGGATGCCTTGCTTTGCTGATCCTTTATTATTATTGTTCTTCTAACTGCTTGTATATTTTCCTCATAGGTGCAGTGCTTGTAGATATGTTTAAACACACAAAATGTAAACTAAGCCTTAAAGGACCATTGCAGTTAGAAACTGAAAAAAAAACATAGTTTTTATCTTGCCATGA
The DNA here is from genome assembly GCF_019279795.1 of Protopterus annectens. Lineage (NCBI taxonomy): Eukaryota > Metazoa > Chordata > Ceratodontiformes > Protopteridae > Protopterus > Protopterus annectens. The sequence goes on from NC_056743.1 coordinate 1,698,625,697, forward strand.
AGTACTGCAGAAGCCAAACCTGCCAGCAATACAGTATTTGCTTATGACTATTTTTTCTCTTTTCTAACTCTGAATGCCCTCAGTCATGGAGGCAGACATGTTGATGTGATTTTGTTCAGCTGGAAAGCTACTTCTTGCTTATAATGCAGCTGATGAAATTATAATGCCTCAGGCTCTTCTATCAAATCCCATTTCCATTCAGTTAGTACAGAAATAGTGAAAAATACTACTAAGTTTCAGAATCTTCAGTAAGACTGTCAATGATTGGTTTGCTGTGAATCTAACAGATTTATTTTCCCCCATATGTGCTATACATTCTTTAAAATGTTCTTGGATCAGCGTGAACAAAGAGTTGACACGGCATTCTCAAGGATTCACTAAGCAACTTCAGCATCGCTTTAATGGCAGTGGTAAAAAGGCACTTAATGTGATGTGGCATTTTGTGATTAAGAGACACATTAGAAGCAGCCAAAATCCTTATAACATTTCACAGAACATCTGCGTAGTTGTTTTATACAACCCTCCTGGGAAAAACATTCTCATTGTGGAAAACATTCTAGACTGGATATCTGAAACAATACCAAATGAAACCATTATCCTAAGGGATATTATCACTGACTGGCAAACGCTAACCTCACACTGCCCAACAAACAGTAAAAACCTCTGTGGCTTTACTCAACTTATAAATAATCCTACTGGATATAGCAAAAATAACATCCAATGCTCCACCCTGGACTGGATACTAGTCTCAAGCTCTTCTAACTTTACATCCTCAGGCACACCCCGACTCCTTAAGTGACAACCTATTAGCCTATACTCACAGGACTATCACTCAACTCACAAAGCAACACAAGTTGAAAAATATATACTACCTACAAAAAATCAGGAAAGAGGTATTTAATGAATCTGTAAAAGGTATAGACTGGGCCATCATAAAAATACTTCCTCTTAATGATGCAGTTGAAAATTTCAGCTACACCTTTCTAAGCATTCTTAACTTCCTAGCCCCTCAGCAAACAAAAAGAATAAAAAATAACCATGCCTCATGGCTCACCAAATCGTATAAGTTTTTAATGAAGGACAGGGACAAAGTATGGACTGCCTGGCTGAAGAATAAAAATTATAATTTTTTAGTTACACAGACAACTCTGCAATCAAACAAAAGGCAAATATTGCATAATAAAAAATCATACTATGCTTATATTCAAGATAACCACCAAAACAGCCCTAAGAAATT
>NC_056743.1:1698631933-1698634433 GCF_019279795.1 Protopterus annectens
TGAAGGAAGGCATTACAATAGGTATTCTTCCTAAAGATCTTAGAGCGGAAGCAGTTATTTTGAAAATCTTTGACAAGTTTAACATCCAAGTACTCAATTTCACTCGTTGAGTAGTGGTGAGTGAATGTCAAAAAAGTACATGATTCATTCATGCACTTCATTAAGTTGGTAACAGTATCAGAGTCCCCCTCAATAAGAACAAATACATCATCCAAAAACCGGGTGTAAAATTTGGAAGCCTCTTTAAATAGTGGATGTTCAAACAAAAAGGTATTTTCCCAATAGGCCACCACAAGGTTCGCCACACTACCTCCACATGGCGAGCCCATAGCTATACCCCTTTTCTGTAGGTAATGTCCGTTGTTAAAAATGAAAAAATTGGATGATAAAATAATATCGAGGAGTGTGGTGACCACGTAAATCTCCTCTTTTGGTGCCTCCATGTCTACCAACATGAGTTCCACCCATTCCACAGCTTCAAGGTGTGGTATGGAGGTATATAAATCCACCACATCGATGGTTAAGAAGCTGTAGGAAGGGCTGAACAAAATGTTGTTGATGGACTTTAAGAAGGACCACGAATCTTTACAAATCTGAGGGAGTGTCTTAAGGTATTTACTTAAGATGTGGTCAACCACCTTGGCACTTGGATGAGTGATACAACATCTCCCATCCACTAGAGCCCGCATGGGTGGGTCCTCTAGGTTTTTATGAATTTTGGGGATCCCAAACATGGTTGGAACTCTAGGGAAGGAGATGTTGATGAAGTCAAATGTGTCAATATCGATCTTCCCTTCAATAAATAGATCTCTAAAATAACCCTTAATTCTGTTGTACTGACATGTTGTCTCGTTCACAGAGGAACTTTCATAAGCTGGAGAGTCAAGAATTTTAAGCATTTTTGATATGTAATCGTTCTTATCCAAGATAACCAAGCCCCCACCCTTATCTGGTTTGATCACTCTAATAGGTAAATTACACAAGTTTTTCAAACAGGATCTCTGTTCCGGTGTAATGTTACTATTAGAATCAAACCATCCAATATTCTTAAACAAGTGTCTAAAATCCAATTCACAAGCATACTCAAAGGTTTGCAAGGTAGGGTGGAGAGGGGGGTTAAAGACACTTAACAGTTTGAAAGGGGGTTTTTGATTACATGTATCACCATTAAACAATACTTTGAGGTTCAACCCTCGTACAAAACATTTAAGGTCCATAAGAAGTTTAGGTAAACTAATCCTCTGGTCCGGAACAAAAGTTAACCCGAAGGCTAAAAGTTCAATCAGGTCTTGTTCAATGTTAATATCAGAAAAGTTGTAAACAAAAAAGTCACCTTTAATATTGGTCAAAATTACAGGTTTCTGAAGCGGAGGGGAAACTTCAGGAATAAAGGTAGCCTCAATTAAACTTTGCTCTGGTTCTTCTGCTGTTGAAAGTTCTTCCGCCCTAAAAAAGGTTTTGACTGACCTTTATAATTAGGGCGGTATCCTTGGTTGTTATAAAAAGTTTTGATTCTATTACTTCTTCTTGGTTGGTGAGAAGATGGGCCCTCATCTCCATCATCAAGTTCATATTCATGTTCATCCAAGGTGTTTAATGGGGTTACTCCATTGCTATTGTTATGGGCTTTATTATGGTTTTCCACCTGGTTTTTAGCCCCATTAAAATTTTTAACCAAGTTGGGGTACGCAATCTCTTTAACATAAGCTTGTCGGTCTCTCACAAGTTTTTTGTTTTTATTAGTTTTTAATTTAACAAGTAAACCATCGATACTTTCGAAAATCCGATGGTAATCATATTTGTACCGAAGGAAATTTACATCAGTTTTAATCAGTTCATTAAGGGTGTTGGTTTCTGTTAATAAGACATCAATTTGTTTTCCATAATGTTTTACCATAACTTCTAGCAACTCCAACCCTTGTTTGTTGAAAAGGTTGGATAATTCACCCATAAACACCGGGTCAAAGAATAAGTTAGTAGGGGCAAAAGAGCTCCTTAAACCCTTTGGTACTAGTTTTTCCTTTAAGCACTGTTTAAAATAAGAAACTTCTAATTGAAGTTTCTTTATCTTTAACATTTTTGTGTCCAAAAGTTTGAGATTAGCAGCAATATTACTTTCAGTGTTACCTGTAGTATCCGATCCAGTAGTCGGCGAGTTCGTAGGAAGTGGTGAGCCAAAATCAAAGGCTTCAATGTTCTTTACCCATTGCCCGAAAATGGGCTCGCCAATAAACTCCGGTCGGCCATTCAGAACATAAACACTAGTATTCCCACCGTTCGGTGCGATATTATCAGTGTTCAAAGCATTTCCAGAAACACCATGTTGGGTATTAACCTGTTCCTGCCTCTGTAAATAAGATAGCCCCAAATCCGCAGACATTCCATCCGTATTTGAGCTCACGGTAACATTAGGCAAACGTGGAATCTGTCCTGGTTGTATTGAAGTAACCGAGCCACTCTCCAGTCTCATATTGCTGCTACTCAATTGCCCAAGGGAAGC
>NC_056743.1:1698639433-1698684433 GCF_019279795.1 Protopterus annectens
CAAATGCCAGATGTTTTAGAAGATTGGCCGCGTTTTCTGCCTGAATTAGGCAATCATCCAGGTATGGATATATTTGAATATTTCTTTGCCTGCAAAATGCAATTACTTGTGCCCGGCACTTTGTGAATACCCTGGGCACAGTAGTCAAACCAAAGGACAGTGCAGAGAACTGATAATGTAAGTAGCCTGCTTTGAAGCGAAGGTATCTTCTGCAAGATTCCCTGATTGGGATATGCAGGTAAGCCTCTTTTAAATCTAGAGTTGCCAACCAGGCATCCTTGCCTAGCATAGGAAATAACTGGTGAAGAGTCAGCGTCTTGAATTTTGGAATGTCCAGAAACGTGTTTAGAGTAGACAGGTCCAGAATTGGTCACCATGATTTGTCTTTTCTGGGTACCAGGAAAAGCCTGGAATAGAAACCTTGTCCCTTTTCCTCTTCTGGTACTAGTTAAATAGCCCACATGTTTAGGAGGGAAAGTACTTGTTTCTGAGCCTCTGCCCACTGACTTGGGGGCAGGTCTGGCCATCCGTTTGGAGTTGGCAACATGTGGAAATGAAATTGTATCCCTGGGACACTATATTTAAAACCCATTTGTCCTTGGGTTTTAAGTTGCCAGTTTTTTGCATGAAGAGCCAGTCCCCCCCCCCCCCCCCAAAGGGGCGGCTAAGAGGTAAGTGCTTGGTAATTTTAAAGGAAAGTCATTGAGACTGTTTACCATAGGGTGGTGTCTTGTTATTTCTAGATTTGGAAGTGGAAGCACCCCATTGCTTAGTTCTGAAAGTCCCTTGGGACTGAAACTTGGTGCTTTTTGAGTGTCTAGGTTTGGCTTGAGTGGCTCTGGAAGGAGCTGGAAAGGACCAGTTCTTAGTAGGCCAGTGCCTACTATATATTGGAGGTTGTACTTGTAAGAAATATTTCACAGTTTGCATAGATTTAGCTTTATCTTCCATCTTTTTTAGAACTTCTTCAGCCTTATTGCCAAACAGACGGTCCTGATGTAAAGGAGCATCCAACAGTTTTGCTTGATCAGGCAGAGATTGTTCCTTAAACCAAGCATGCCTTCTAAGCACATACCCAGTAACAGCAGCCCTGCAAGAGGCCTCTAAAGAATCAAAACCACATTGCAAAGTATGTTTTCCAACTTGTTCAGCTGAATGCAATAAATCCTGTAAATCTTTATTTTCCACACAATCAGAAATCAACATAATTTTCTGTTTAAGCAGTCCCATGATATGCTGTTGATATTTTAACATATGGAATTCACAGTTTAAAGCCTTGATTGCCAAGGTTGCAGAAGTATAAACCTTTTTACCCCATCTATCTGGCGCCCTGGAGTCTCTATCAGAAGGGGTAGGATTTTTAGCAGTAGAAGCCTTAATGCCCTTGGGTCCCTGAGGAGCTGTTTCTGGATCAGCAACAGGATTTTTGAAAAGAAATTTGTGGGATTCAGGAACCCTGTAGTATCTGTCCAGTTTACTAGGGGCTGGAGGCAGGGAATCAGGGGCCATGCTGGATTCCGAAAACACATTATCAACAATGTCTTGAACACAAGGAATAGCCAAAGGCCTATGCTGAGGAAGAAGAAGGAAATTCCTAAGCCTCTTTTTGGATTCCGAAAATTCCTGACTTTCCCAGTGGAAATTCTCCTTTAAGGTACGCAAGGTTTCCCCAAAAGAAAAATCCTCTGGGGGAGAAGCAGAGGGAATGGAATCCTCTGCATCAGAATCCTCATAAGATGGTATGGACAAATTGAGGTCATTAGAAGAGTCAAAGGAAACAGAGTCCTGTTCAGAAGAGTCATAATCAAGTTCAGCCCAAGGCCTCTTAGAACGGGGTGGGGGGGGGTTGACTACCCCTGATCAGAGTAATTAAATCTTCAGCCATTTTGATCATTTGTTTTTAGGCATAGGGGCCTGTACATGTGGCTTGGGCATTGGGTTTTTAGACATAGATCAAGATTTAGGCCTTAGTATTGAAGGTGGAGTCTGTTTAATATGCAAGTCTGTAGGCCTGAATACACCCTCAGAAGCCGGGGCCTCCACAGCGGCTCCGGACCCATCCAAGGTAGAGACATCCACGGGTTCCATAGGTGAAGCATCTCGTGGCATACCAGACTCTGAATGGGTCTCAGCAGAGGCCTGCGAATCAGAAGTAGCAGGTATCAGGGGATGCGAAAGTGCCTCACTGAGTACCGGCGAACTGGCGACTGGCTTAGGAGAAGTGTCGTCGGCAGTTTTGGACCTCAACGGCCTGTCTCTGTCTTTTTCTTTGAGTTTTCTTGGTATTCCAGTAGTCGGATGGCTAACTGATGTCATTTCTGAATAATTAAACAGAGAACCGAAATATTTAGAAGCAAAAATGTACTGACGACGGTTAGTGCACTGATTAAATAAAGCACAAAACGGACAGCAAGGTACGTCATGGTCAGGGCCTAGGCAAGGAATGCAGTACAAATGAAAATCCTTATGAGTTATTTGCTTCCCACAAGTAATACAATTATTAACTTTTACTGACATTGGTAAGGAGCAAGAAAAAGTTTCCCCAACGGGGTACTTAGCTTTTAGTTGAAGACTTCGGTTCTGAAACTCGAAAGCGAAAATTTCAGGAGTTGGCCGACCGGCACTTGCAAACTGCTTCTGTTTTGGGCACCACACAGCAAGAAAGACTGATGTAATGGCGTTGGCTGCGTGTTTTACACCCCTGATGACCTGATGTCCTGGAAGAAGGGACAGCAACCGATGCAGGACCCAAGACTTTGTTAATCAGGCCGACTGAGAGCAACCTGCCAGCAGATTACCCAAATGTAATGACTGCAACAGTGAAACACGAAGAACATCTGACTGCTGAGCTGAGAAGACTGAGACACAATCGATTATAGTTAGAATATCGTGTCTGGTTTGAATGTTTTTGGTTAATTTGAATCTAAGATATTTTCATTAGCAGTGTGGGCTACTTTGGTAGTATTAATATGAAAGGTGATTGGACAATACCCACTAAAGGAGGGTGAGAAAATAAGGGAGTGTGGATTTGGTCTGGAATGTTTGCAATTATTAGATGCAGCACAGAGTGACTATCTGAATGAATGATTAGCCATCTCAACTCAAAGACTGTTTGGATTAGGTCAAGATCTACTAATTATTCATTACAAGTGTGATTATTTATACTGAGGGGGTGTTAAAGCTAAAAGTCCCTATTAAAATGAGTCATTCTGCTTTTGGATGGAAACAAATGTGACTAAGTTAATTAATTACTTTTATTTTACTTGTGAACATGGAGCAGGAAGGTAGCTGGAAGTGATGAAGAAGTCAGGAGGGATTTCTGACACTATCCAGTTTAGTTTGCAGTTATTAAAGGATCAGAGTCAGGAAGTTGCTATCAGTTGTAGCATAGATTTAAACAAAATCTTATTAGCTCCTCTTCTTGTTCCGGGTATATTGTTAAAGATACAACAATTGTAGACTAGAAAATGGTCAAAGAAAGACCGTGTATAATTTTTGACCCTTGATTCTGTAAAAGCAAATAAATGTAGTGGGATGTATTTCTGTAGGAAGGTGTCGAGCCATTCTAATTTATTTGTGATGCTTCTTGCAATTAGTAACTTACAGTCTGGTGTATGTTTGCATGTATGTGTGTGCAATTTAAGAAAGGGTGGAAGCCCTAATGTCGGACTGGGTTTGTTTCAATATTTCTTGGACCAGAAGTAAAACACAATTAGATAAAGTGAGCATGATTTCCTCAATTAGCAGAATTCAATTAGTCTGTTTATGCACAGACCAGCGACCCCCCAGTGAAACAGTGGTAATTAAGGCAGGCGGTAAAGAAGCAAGTTATTGAAGATGACATCAAGCAGCCCTGTGAATAAGAAACAACAAATCTCCACTGTCCTTAAAGAAATGGAATGTAAAAATGTATTTCAGTGTTGCAAATGGCTGACAGAAGAACTATAGAAGTGGAGAGATAAAATGGAGGGGGGATAATCACCCTGGATATACATATCCCACCTCCACCCCCAGCACAAAAGACCACAGTGAAAAACTTCTCAAAAGCAGACTTCACTCTTCTTAAGACGGAGATGGTATCCTTTAAGCCCACTGTGCCAGTGGATACCACATCCTGCAATGCCGAATCCTTCACAAATGCTTTCTATGGACATATCCAAGAATGCATGGATCATGCAATCCCAAACAAATCCAAGTCCCTCTCCACCATATGTAAGCATCCTGTCTGGTGGACCTCAGCCATAAACAAATTGTATAACAAAAGAAGGAAGTTACTGCACATCAGAGCGAAATCCCACGAAGGGAAGACGTCTCTGATCAACATTAGCAGAAAACTACGTTCTCTCATAAAAACATCCAAGGCAAACTTTGAGAGAAAAATCGCTAAGGACACTAAAGATAACCACAAAGCCTTCTTCAGCTATGTTAGAAACCTGGGTGGAAACCCTCAGATATGCTCAGAGTTGGTTCACAACAACAAAAAATACACTGAACCCACAGATATTGCTAACATTCTGGCTGACAGGTTCAGTGCAAATTTCTCGCCTCCTTCACCCCCAAAAGAAGAAATACTTATCCCAGCTGAATTTAATCTCCCTGTCATCTCAGATGTCCAAGTGAGAACCGCCCTAAACAAAGCAAAAAACACAGCATCAATGGGGCCTGATGGTATCCTGGGGTGTGTGTTACGTGAACTCCAAGAGGAGCTAAACCCACACATAAAAATGCTATTTACCCTTAGCCTTACTTCGGGATATGTACCTGTACACTGGCGTTCAGCAACAGTGGTCCCACTCCACAAGGGGGGTGCCTCTGCAGACCCTGGAAACTACCGCCCCATAAGCTTAACTAGCCTGGTATGCAAAGCTATGGAAAGAATCATTATGGAACTCATAAACAGAGACATAGGGGACCTACAGACACTTGACCCCACCCAGTTCGGCTTTGTGAAGGGCAGATCCTGCCTTTTAAACCTGGTTGACTTTTTCGAAACAGTCACTAGAGCCATTGATGAGGGCAAAGCAGTCCATACAGCATACCTGGACTTGGCTAAGGCCTTCGACACAATACCCCACTCAGGCATCATAGATAAGCTAAACAGCTTAAAAATAAACCCTTATGTCACTAGATGGGTTGCAAACTGGCTAAAGGACAGAACCCATAAAGTTAAAATTGCTGGAGCAATGTCAGACTCAAAGCCAGTCACAAGTGGTGTCCCACAGGGATCTGTCCTGGGACCCCTCTTGTTCGGCATTTATTTCTCAGATGTTAAAGCAAACATGGGAGGGCTGTGGCTGACAAAGTTCGCAGATGACTGCAAACTAGGCCATAGTCGATACACCAGCAGACACACACATCCTACAAAAGGCCTCACTGAAACGGACAACTGGTGCCGTAGTCACGGCCTTAAACTAAATGCCAAAAATGTATAGTCATCCCTTTTGGAAAATACAAAGTACCCACAAATTATCACATAGACAGAAACCCACTGAGTACGGAAAAAGTAATCAGAGACCTAGGGACCCAAGTAGACAGCGACCTCTCATTTGACACCCACGTTGCCAAAGTGGTTAGAAAAACATTCTACCTTGCACACCTCATCATGAAGGGATTCACATCCAGATCCAAGGATGTCATTGTACCCCTATATTCCTCTCTCATCAGACCCATGATTGAGTACAATGCCCCATTTGGTATGTACCTCACCCAGCACTTGCAACAGCTGGAGAGACCACAAAAGTACCTCACCAAAAGGATCAAGGGTCTCCAACATATGTCTTATTCCGCCAGACTAAAGAAATTTCAGCTCTATTCAGTAGCATACCGCCTGCTCAGAGGTGATCTCTGCCTGACGTACAAGGCCATGTCCAATCAGGATTTGATGGACATGCTCCACCTCAAAAAATCCAAATCCATCAGGACCACGAGAGCTAAAGACTTAAACATCAGCACAAGTATGAATAGGACATGCTGGAGGGATAGATTCATAACCCAGAGGCTTCCCATGCTTTGGAACAGGATCCCAGTTCGTATTAGGCAGAGCCCCTCACTGACTCTCTTCAAGAGAAATCTTGATGAGTGGATGGGAGATCGAAAGTTTACCCCAGGGGTCACATCTGTGTCACTGCTAGACAGGGGCACAGTAAACTAATTCTATTATATAAGGGGACCTTCATTGTGTCACTACTAGACAGAGGCACAGTATTCTAGATTTATTCTGTACATTTTTGTACCATTTCATGAGGTGGCAAAAGCCACATCACTATGGCTAGGCTTACAAATGCCCCAGAGCAGATAGCCTAGTACTATACTATGAAACTATGAAACTATGAAGACTGTTGGCAACCCAATACTTTGTGGATAAATAGCTAGTTTTAGCAACAGCTACAAAAGATAGAATGGGACAGTGCATGATCCTAAAACAGTGACTAGCTAATTTACTTATAACATGCCTCTTTACTTTCTTAAGCATTGCTTTACTTTGCACATATTCCCATATCTTTAAATTATTCATTGTTTTTGAGGTATACTTAACATTCATAATTAAGCAAGGTTCAGTAGGTTTATGGCCCCTTAGAGCCTGAATACCTTTATGACCCATTGGGTGCAACAACAATAAAATGTGTGTGTGTGTGTGTGTGTGTGTGTGTGTGTGTGTGTGTGTGTGTGTGTGTGTGTGTGTGTGCGTGTGCGTGTGCGTGTGCGTGTGTGTGTGTTGGTGTAGTCTAGAGGATATTCCCCAATAGAAAAAGAAAGCTGCAGTTGTGCACTTTAAATTTTACTATCGGATGTTTAGCTGTAGTTTGATTGAAAAACAATTATATACCCTGTAGTTTTTTCCACATATTGTTTCACAGCACGTTTATCTTTTACATGACTGCTGTACTTCACAGAGTAACATAGTTGCAAGTTTTATATACTTTTGTCCATTTCATAGCTCTATATCATTCTTATTAGCAATACTGGACAGTAATAGTGTACAGTGGATACAGCATAGCCCCCTGTCATGCACACGCACATAGAGATGTCACTTCAAAGAAAGATCCAACACAAGAAGAAATCCCATACATGTGGCACTTATTCAAACATCAGTGTCAGTTGTGCAACCAGAAGCACACTCGCCTTGGGTGCAGGAGGCTGTGAGTTCTATTCCCACACCTGGTAGATCGACTGCTGGCACTGCAGTGCAGTATAAGTACAAAGGGGGTGCTGCACTCGAGTGTGTTGCCCTAAAGATGGGATGTTAAACAAAGGTCTGATCTTCCTGAGTTGGTGGTAGTTCAGAGGGATGTAAAAAATCTCACAGCATACATCAAAAAGAGTTTGAGAAGTTCTCAATGCCTTGGACAAATTTCCTCCATTATATATGCCACTTCTGGTCTCCACTGAAAACAGGCTACTAGCTTAGTGGGACTAACCTGGTTAACAAAGGGAAAAACATTTATCATCAGAATAAAAAAAAATTACAAATGAAGAGTAGTTTTGCTGAATATGTAAAGGGCAAACAAATACTTGCCTCACAAACCAATGGACCCAAATCTAGCTAAACCAAACCCACTCATGTGGGGGGGCTACCCCCCACACACACTCCCAACTAAATATACCAACTACAAGATCGCACTACAGTGGAGAAAAGGGCAAAGTTGTGTAGCTGGCCAACTACATCTTTGCCCTGTAAGTATTCAGCGAATCATCAAAGTTAATTTAGCTAAATACTGGTCAAAGATGTAGCGTTCGGTGGAAATGTTTTTCAAAGAACTGATATAGACCCTCCAAATGCTCCTGCAACAGAACATTTCACTATTTCAGTGGGGCTGAGCCAAAAACTGGTCAGTATCGATCAGTGCACTACCATGGCAAACAAATATAAATAAATAGTAAGGTTAGTCACTAGATGGACTAGCATAATCTGTAAATTCGAATGCGTGTATAGTTAACTGAAAAGCATTTACCCATAATCCCCTTATTATATACATACAAATGGAAAAGTTAGTTGAACCTAGAGTTTATAGATAAAGTGCTTACAGTCCTTCATTTTTCTGAATGCTGCAGCAAGGCTATTCCCATAAGCTGGCTGGTCTTTGTTTACTGAGAAATCTCTTTTTCCCTAATTTAGGCTTCATAAACAAAGGATGTCCATCTTTTTGTCATCTGTTATTATATCATGAAATGGCCAGAGAACGTATGTGACCTTGAGATGGCTAGCAGAAGCTACATGTAAGGAAATGCAAAAGTAAGACCAGAAAATAAATGCTGGCATTTCCATGATGCGCAACTAGCTGGCATTACAAGGGTAAGATAGTGATGGGTCAGGAAGCCAAACACAGACATGAACCTGAACAGTCAATTTAAATATTGCTCCTACTACTACTATTACTGGAACTGTCTGGGTATCTTTCTTCCACACTGCTCTCATTTCTGGCTGAAAATCCTGATATTTTATGACTTTGTGTCTCTCTGTATGCAAGACACTGCAGTCACTGGGTGTAGTGATTTCAAAGATAAATACTACTTTTCTCTTCTTTTCATGGACCATTATATCCTCACTTCTATCTTTTGAACTATTGGTAATGGGTGATCCCATGTGATGTAGACTTCATTTTCTATGATGCTTTGTGTTTCATGTTTCCAGTGTTTTCAGCTACTTCAGTAATATAATGTTTGCACAATCCCCAGTGCAACAGTCTTGCCACATTATTATTATGCTTTTCAGTATACAGTTCTTCTGCTATTAATATGCCACAACCAGCAACAAGGTATGTAACTGTTTCCAATTCTGTTTTACAAAACCTACATTTGTCTGTTTCCCCACATGTTCAATAAATTTTGTAAGCCAATGTGTATGTAGTCCACTATCTTGGGCCTCCGATATTAACCTTTCATCCTTTGGTTTGAGTTTGCCTCTTCTTAGCCACATCGAGATTCTTCCAGGAGTATTGTACGTGCAACTATATTTATGCATTTTCGACATTTCTTCTTTGTTTTTGGCACATTCCGTTGCTGCCTGATTTGCATGTACTTTTGGTTTAATTTCCATTCCTGCTTGACGCAGATATGCTTCTACTAGACTAAGCAAGGAAAGACATCTTAGATTTATTCTTCTCATGTTTCAACACTTTCACTATGTTTGGGTCTTGTGAGATCAGCATATATGTATGCAGTTCCATGATTGCAGATCTACATATGTAATCAATTTCAAGCAAACCAGTAAAAAGCAAATGGCAAAGAGCAGTATAAAATCCAAACAGACTTTCATTCGAACCCAGGTGAGCACTTTCGCAATAAAAATCGCTTCTTCAGACCATACAAAAGAACAGCAACATCTCAGATATTTAAAATACAATCAATTAAATATCTACCAATAGAAAACATGCAGATACAATAGCCATAAAAATTTTAAAGACACAGCTTTCTTTTAAGGTAGAAACCATAGAAGGCTATTGCCATAAAGGCACACATAGCAAAATACCTATTTAAAAAGCTTTATTTCTTTCAGAACTGGCTTAAGAGGTATTGATTCATTCAAGCCTGAACCACTATGTACTGATAATTTGAGAATCCATCTTAATTCTTTTCCTTCTGTGACGTTAGTTATATCACCCAACCAAAAACTTTCATAAATTACTTCTACTGCCATAAACTTGATCCAGTGGTTAGTGCCTTTCTCTAGAATGTGTCTAACTAAGGCACTATAACTATGGCTCTTATTAGCACAATACAATGGTCGCTAATTTGTTCCTTAAGTCACCTATTAGTATTTCCTATATAAAATTTTGAACAAGTCACACACTGTGCTAGGTATAAGTTTTTAGTGTCACATAACTTTGAAAACATAATGATTACCATTGTCTGGTTGAATAAATGTATTACATACATCAATGTATTTACAAAAAGTGCATTTGCCACAGAAAGAGGTGCCAGAACTAGTTGTTCTAATACCAGGTTGCCTTAGCTTACTTGTATTAGGGAAACAGAGTTGTCTTTTTGACTATTTTTTGACAGAATCTGAACTTTCTTTACTTAAAAAAGGTTTGTCTTTTATTCCTTCTCAAAGGGCTGATCTAGCTGATACTGTTATAGAGCTGAAATTGTATGAAAAATAGCTCTTAAAAAGGAGTTTGTTTTTTCTGTGTCACATGAAAGTGTATGTAACTATAAAAAGCTAAGTGCTTTCTGTCCAACAGTGTCTTCTACCCAGGAAGTTATTTCAAATGTATGTGAACAACAGATTTATAATCTTTTTGAAATGAACAGTGAGTATAAACAAAATAAGTTTTATAATTTAAATAAAAATGAGAGATAAGCACTTGAAAACTTGCAGAGATATAGTGACATTGTAATACGGCCAGCTGATAAAGACAATTCTTCTGTTGTGTTAGATAGAGTATTATGTTACTACTATGAATACCATGCTTAGAGAACACATATATTAGTATAGAACTTTATTCTGTAGAAATGTTAATTGAAAGGTTCACCGAGTCTCTTGTCAACTGCTTTGAGGAAACAGTTATTTCTAAAGATCTGTTCCAGTATCTTATAGTAGAACATCCTATTGTACCCACACTGAATGGTTTGCCAAAAATATATAAAAATCTTGTAACTCCAGCTTTTAGACCTATAGTAACTGGAGGTGGATGGCTAACCGAACTGGCGTCCTTATACGTAGAAAGACATTTAAGACCTATTTTAGATAAGTATGCCATTGTTTTACATTTATCCTCCCAACAAATTCCAACACATGTGAGAGATGCAACCATATAGCCAAACTGGAGGTTAAGCTCTCTCAACTCAGTACTGGCGTAACCAGTCAGGAGGAGAAGGAAACCACACTCACTACAATTCCAGTCTCACATAGACCTACCACGACAGCAAACCAAACACATAAACACACAAAAACATACTCGGAGGCTCTAAATAAAAATCTGCCTAAGCAGCAGAGACCTCCAAAGCAGACACCCAAGCAACCGCTACCCCAAAACAAAACACATGCAACACATAGCTCACAAAGCCAGTGTGCCGAACAGTCACAGCCCTTAAGGCTAAACAACACACCTGATAAACTTGTAATAGGTGACTCTATTGTCAGGCACACTGATGTCCCGCTCACCAGGCTGAACAAGGAGAAGGTCACAGTGAGCTGCCTGTCAGGCACTAGGATCCGTCACATAACACAAGCACTCAGGTCATTCCAAAGCAAGTACAAATATGACTCAGTCATTGTCCATGCTGGTGTGAATGACCTGAGACGTACCTCCCTGGACTACATGAAAAGAGACATAGAGGAGCTCTCTGAGCATGTAGCCCAGGCCGGTATGACCCTGACCTTGAGTAGCATCTTACCCTCACCAAGAATGATGCCACAATATGAAGACAAGATGATCAATTTCAACAACTGGCTTAAGTATTGGTGTCATTCAAAGGGGATCCAATGTTTGTCAGCCTGGGATGACATGCTCGACAAGACACGATGCTTCGCTAGGGACGACTTGCACCTGTCACCCCTGGGCTTTCGGATATTGGCAAAGGCTCTTACCACCCCCATAGCGCCTTTTTTAGACAAGGCTCAAAAGACAAACCCACTTCCATAGGTATCACAAGGGATAAGAAACTAAGAGTAATGCTACTCAATGCCAGAAGTCTAAACCTCAAGAAGCACGCACTCGAAACTCTCCTTAGCATGGAGAACATCAATATCTGTGCAGTAACAGAAACCTGGTTCAAGGCTCCCGAGAGCACCCCGGCACTACCAGGTTATACCTCATACTATGCTTTTCGGCCCCAAAACTTGGACCGAACCAGAAAAGGAAGGGGAGTATCAATATTCGTCAAAGATACCCACACCTTCAGGTTGGTGGCACAGCACGAAGCATCAAGACTATCCATGTGCAACTACCAGTGGGTGAAACTGCCTTCCAGTTTATAGCCTGCTACAGATCACTCTCCCAAACCCAGGAACCCCACTCGGCCTTCCTGAGAACACTGGAAAATATGAAGGTCTCTCCAAGCACCATTATATTGGGCGACTTCAACTACCCAAACATAGACTGGGAGCATTGCTCTAGCTCCAACACCCTAGCCCAAAGGTTCCTAGAATTTATAAACTCAAATGCTATGGAACAAGTTCTTACCACTCCCACAAGAGGGGAAAACATACTGGACCTGATCATCACCAACATGGGGGCACTATGCTCCAGACCAGAAGTGTATCCCTCACTGGTAAGATCAGACCATAAACTAATCTCACTGGATATTCACATCCCGACCCCACCCCCTGCCCAGAAAACCACAGTGAAAAACCTCTCTAAAGTAAATTTCACACTCCTCAAAACCGAGGTGGAATCCTTCAAAGCCCCCAGGTCTGTGGAAAATACGGCCCAGACTGCAGAATCCTTTATAAACGCATTCTATGAACACCTTCAGGAATGCATGCATCATGCAATCCCAAATAAAACCAAGACCCAATCCTCCAAAGGCAGGCGTCCTGTCTGGTGGACCCCAGCCATAAACAAACTATACAACAGAAGGAGGAAGCTACTACATGATAGAGCAAAATCCCAAAAAGGGAAGGCATCTCTGATCAGTATTAGCAAAAAACTACGGGCACTCATAAAATCGTCTAAGGCCAGCTCCGAGAGAAAAGTTGCACAGGACACTAAGGATAATCACAAGGCTTTCTTTAGTCATGTTAGGAACCTGGTTGGGAATTCCCAGATATGCTCAGAATTAGTCCAAAATGACAAAAAATACACCGAACCCACAGACATTGCCAACATCCTAGCTGACAGGTTCAGCGCAAACTCCCCCCCCACCAAAGGGCAAATATCTATCCCAGCAGAGTGCTGCCCCCTGACATCTCAGATGCTCAGGTAAGAGCCACCCTCTCCAAAGCAAAAAACACAGCATCAATGGGACCAGACGGTGTCCCTGGCTGCGTCCTACATGAACTCCAAGAAGAGCTAAACCCAAACATAAAACTACTGTTCAATCTCAGCCTTATAACAGGATATGTACCCATAGAGTGGTGTACAGCAACAGAGGTCCCTCTCCACAAAGGTGGCGCCTCAACGGATTCTGGAAACTATCGCCCCATAAGCCTGACTAGCTTGGTCTGCAAAGCTATGGAAAGGATCATCATGGACTTCATAAATAAAGATATTGGGGACCTACAGACACTGGATCCTACCCAGTTTGGCTCTGTTAAGGGCAGATCCTGCCTCTTAAACCTGGTCGATTTCTTTGAAACAGTCACCAAGGCCATTGACGAGGGGAAGGTGGTCCAAACAGCTTACCTGGACCTCGCAAAAGCCTTCGATACAATACCCCACTCGGGCATTATAGATAAGCTCACCAGCTTAAATATAAACCCCTATGTCACTAGATGGTTTGCAAACTGGCTCAAGGACAAAACCCACATGGTTAGAATTGCTGGAGCAATATCAGACTCCAAACCAGTTACAAGTGGCATCCCACAAGGCTCAGTCCTGGGACCTCTCTTGTTCGGTATATATTTCTCGGAGGTACAGGCCAACACGGAAGGTCTGTGGCTGGCCAAGTTCGCAGATGACTGCGCCATAATCGACTCTCCAGCTGACACAAGCGTCCTACAAAAGGACAACTGGTGCCACAGCCATGGCCTCAAGCTAAATGCCAAAAAGTGTATAGTCATCCCCTTTGGCAAAAACAAAGTGCCCACAAATTACCACATAGGTGGTAATCCATTAAGTACGGAGGAAGTAATTAGGGACCTGGGGACCCAAGTTGATAGCAATCTCTCATTTGAAAACCACATGGCCAAAGTGGTTAGAAAAACATTTTATATAGCCCACCTAATCATGAAGGGATTCACATCTAGATCAGGGGAGGTCATCGTGCCTCTTTACTCATCCCTCA
This sequence comes from Protopterus annectens, assembly GCF_019279795.1. Lineage (NCBI taxonomy): Eukaryota > Metazoa > Chordata > Ceratodontiformes > Protopteridae > Protopterus > Protopterus annectens. Next base: position 1,698,653,324 of record NC_056743.1, read on the forward strand.
TCAGGCCCATAATTGAGTACAATGCCCCTTTTGGGATGTACCTTACCAGACACCTGCAGCAACTGGAAAGACCCCAAAAGTACCTCACCAAGAGGATCAAAGGGCTCAAACAGATGCCATATGCGGCCCGGTTAAAGAAACTCCAGCTCTACTCAGTGGCATACCACCTGCTCAGAGGCGATCTGTGCCTGACATATAAAGCTATGTCCAACCCGGAATTAATGGACATGCTGCACCTCAGAAAATCCAAATCCCATCGAGCTATGCGCTCGAGACTTGAACCTCAGCACTGAAATAAATAGGACATGCTGGAGGGACAGATTCATAACCCAGAGGCTCCCTTCACTCTGGAATAAAATCCCAGTCCAGGTTAGGCAGAGTCCCTCATTGACTCTCTTCAAGAGGAATCTTGATGAGTGGATGGGAGATCATAGGTTTACCCCAGGTATCACTTCTGTGTCACTGTTAGACAGAGGCACAGTATACTAACCTCAGAAAAGGGCATAGCAAAATTCATTTAAAATGGGTGGCGAAAGCCAAACACACTCTGGCTAGGCTTATAAATGCCCTAGGGCAGATAGCCTAGTATGAACCTATGAACCTATGATACAGAACATTCTTTAAGTGATTTCTACTCTTTTCTTGACAGTTATGTTGAAACTGGTACAGAGATTATGGTAATGTTAGACTTTATGTCTCTGTTTATGGTTATACCTAACCAAATAGGTCTTTCCTATGTAAACACTTTTCTTAAATAAGAAGGCTCTCTCAATGATGAAAAAAGAGTTTATCTGTTATCTTATAGAGCTGGTACTAGAATATAATGTTTTTTTTGTTTGAGAAGCAATATTACCTGCAGACCTCTGGCATAGCTATGGGCACTTTGTGTGCCAATAGCTACACCAGTATGGTCATGGCATTCTGGGAAAATGCAAACATCTTAAATGCTGAGCAGTTTAATGTGCATGTAAAATTTTATTGCTGTTTTGTCGATGACATATATGTTTTGGAATGAAGACCATAAAAGTTTAAATAATTTTCTAAGTGCTATAAATAAAAATGCCTCCTTTCTTAAGTTCACAATGAAACATTCTTGCACTCACATAGATTTCCTTGATGCAACCCTGTATAAGGGTATAGATGGAAAGCTGCATACTAAGAGATAAAGAAAACCATGTTACATGCATAGTTATCTTGATCGTAACAGTATGCATCCACCACATTTTTTTGAAAATGTTTTAAGAGGTCACCTTTTAAGAGTTTCTAGACCTCATGACCAGGAACAAGAATTTGAAACAACTATGTGTTCCACTAGTATGGAATTTATAGAACATGGTTATAAACATTTTGAAGTTAGTAAAGCATGAGAGAGGGTTAAGTCAGACAGACAAATAAGCGGACGTCCTTTTTTTTTCGCATAAAGAAAACATAAGAAAGACTGCCCATAATAATTGTCATAGCAATATAGCTTATTGTATGACTTTTAGTACTAACAGCATAGATATAAAAAATATTCCCCGGCATTCATGAAGCTTGCGCCAGGCACCGTAGTAGCATCGGCGATCTACCACCAAATATGTCCACTGAGCAATTCAGGTACGAGCTCTTTCCACGTGCACTACCAGCATATGCCAGAGCTGCACAGCTCCTGGCACATGTATGCTAATTACCCCATGTGCAGCAGTGTAGCATGCAAATGAAGGTATATAGCAATTCATGAAGTGGTGCAGGTGTAGCATGAAGAAATGTAAACCAAAAAAAATGGTTTACATTTTGTCAAACATAAAATCGGAGCCATGAACGCGGACCAAACGTACGTATTATAATGTTAATATATGCCAATGGCTAAATATATAGCCAATGGCATAAAAAAAAATCACAACATATAAAAAATAACATTTAATGTCATGGCCATGGCCACACTAATGCAAAGTAAAACTGCAGTGCATATGTGCGCAAACGGGATCACAAGGAAAATATATTTAGATGTCATAAAACCGCAATGTAACACAATTCATGATATCCCCATAATAGTCAATGGCACACATGCTACACCACAACCATGGCGCAAGGGTTGCTAAGGGTCTGTGACAGTGTTCTGTGCAGTAACTAGGAATTAGTAGTCAATGCCATGCAAATGAGTGAAGTAATTCTGAATTGCAAACACCCTGCCAGCGTAAGGATGTACCACACGGCATAGCGGTAAAACACCGAGGAGTAGCCTAGAGGTAAACATGACATCAAGAGATGGGTGCGCCACCGTAGCTGTAAGCACATTGGATCATTGCTAATCCAGATTGCCTGTTGCTAAGCAAAGCCGCAGGATAGGGGTGTGGAAGTAGCCATAGCTTTGCTTAGCTGAGAGCATACAAGGTAACTGAATGTTCATGTGAACATGGATGAAAACACGCTCGAAACCCAGTAAACGGCTGTGAGCGACGCGCACCACAGCTGAAACAGGAAGGATATGGGAAGACAATAAGGAAATGCTGCAGCATGGTAATTGGAGTACAAATGAGTAATTAACACCTAGAAACTCACAGTGGGCCATTGACAACAGCTAACAAGGCTGCTAGCAGCTACCTGCAGAACAGGAAAGGGGAGGTGCCGTACACCAAAGAAAAGAGAACTGTCACAGCAGAACAAAGCAAACTTGCAGTAGATCAGCTACATAACACATTTCCCAACACAATCCTGGGTTGTGGAAGCACAAAACAAGAAAGCAGGCAGCTGGATGCATGCCTGACAATGGGAGGTGAATTGGGTTGAAAACTGAAGTAAAGGGCAATAGATGAATCACGGCAGCCAAGCGTAAGTCAACACCAAAGGCCCCACAATAGCAGTACCTGCTGTAAAACCAATAATTAAAATACCCTGCAGCTGGAATAGCACAAACACACCCAATTACACCAGCATCATCCATTGCACAATGGTATAAGGTGTGAAAGCCCCACACACACTTGTGTATTCCCAGACACTCTGCACCATTGGTGTATACAGACGGGGAACTTTTAGTATGTATATGTTAGGGGCCGTCATAGCTTTGATTCACCGCCATGTGTTGAAGACTGACGGTGGTGTGGAGGATGATGCTGACAACCATCTCAGGCACTGGTGGAGGAGAAAAGTGTTCAGACCCAGGGTAACCTACCAGAGGCTATGATCTGGAGATAGTAGAGCATTACAGGGTGGACAAGGACATCATACAGCAACCTGTTGAGCTGTGCCAGCCATGCCTCAGTGCCAGAAGTAACAGAGGGGAGCCCATCCCAGTGGACACAAAGGTATGTGTAAGCTTGAAAATACTAGCCACAGGTACCTTCCAAAGACCAACTGGGGATATCATGGGGATCTCACAGGTGTCAGCATCCAGGGTACTCCACCAGTTCCTGGATGCCATGTTACCACATGCCAATGAGCACATATACTTCCCCCGAACGCAGGGGGAGTTGGTCAGCAATATGCGTCTCTTCCACTGTGTGACAGACTACCCAGAGGTACTGGGTGCAATAGACTGCACACATATACACATCAAGTCACCACCCAGTGAGCAGGGTAGGCACTACATAAACCGCAAGGGATACCCCTCCATCAACTGCCAGGTCATGTGCAATGCCCAGGGCATTATCATGGCTGTGTGTGCTGGCAGCCCTGGAAGCTATCACGACTCCCACATTTGGCATGCCTCACAGCTGTATCAGGTATTTGCCAGGGGGGACATCCCATATGGCCACCTGGTGAGGGATGCTGGCTATGCACTGGAATTGTGGAGGATGACTCCCATCAGAAATGCACTCACAGCCACGCAAGAACACCATAATGAACCAAACGGGGAAACCAGAATAATCATAGAGCGTGTGTTTGGGATGCTGAAATCACGGTTCCATTGCTTGGACATATCTGGTGGAGCCTTGCAGTACTCTCCAGGCATGTGTGCCCACATCTTCATAGTATGTGCCATGCTGCACAATATGATCCTGTGGAAACAGCTGCAACAGGGACAGAATGGTGAAGGCCCTCACAGCCCACCACCATTGCCAAGGGACCCACAGGCACAGAGGGACTCAGACCACGAACACCCTGTGCTAGCCCCAGTAGGCAGACGGAGGCATGCCCAGTATGCCCATGCCTTGGCAAAAAGGGAATGTATAGCACACACACTGATAGTGTAGGCACTCATGGACTGACACCCTTCTCCACCTGCACACACAGCAAACATGGATGGCACACACACACACAACTAACTGTAAATTGTCATGTATATGTGGTCTACTGTGTGCATGCTACATAGGTAGCCCTCAACTATTGTACACACAACCGCCATTGGCACAAGGTGAGTCAATACCTGAACAGTAAATTAAGCTATCAGCATGTGTCCATACTGTATGTAGAGGTTCATAGATACATAGGTAGGTACATGCCCAACTGCCAAGGCCACGCATAGGCAAAAGGTGTCTGCTGTCATCACCCCATCGATTAACTAACTGTCCCTCTGTGGAGCACAGCCAATTGCAGGATCCCTGGGGTGTATCCACTGTTCCCCACCCACTCTGCAAGGATTCCCTGAAGTGTTAGTGAGGGGTTTTGTATAATGTAATCAGGGATGTAGTTCTAAATAATGGGGAGTATCCATGACGGGAATCTTCTCAGTTGTTTACATGTTACATAGTATACCTTAAAAACAGCTTGCTTATATAGGTAGTTCTCCACAGAATAACAAAGATGTGGAACACACAACTGCTGAAATGTGCGTTAATCACCCCTGCACTACCAGTGCCTGGTCTGAGAGGTAAAATATCACTGCCAGGATTAGAACACGCAACCATGCACACAATCTTCACAATAACATACCACTAAGCTACCTGAGATGTACCAATGGTAGTCATGTATACTGACAGGATAAAACACAAAAGGTAGGAATGTGTTGAAACAGGACAAACCGGCATGTACCCAATGAAAGGTGTATGTTTTATATATATATATATATATATATATATATATATATATATATATATATATATAGATATATATATATATATATATATATAGATATATGTATACATATATATATATATATATATATATATATATATATATATATATATATATATATATATATATCTATAGAGAGAGGGAGAGAGAGATATATATGTCGATATATGGGGATATACATATATATGTAGATATATACATAGGTTAACAACATCTACATAACCATGGAGGTACATATAAATGGGATACCTACCACATACCGATGCTTTACATACCGACGCACGTAATCCCGAGGCTTAAGGTCCGAAAGAACACAGTACCGAAACACCAGATGTGTGAAGTGTAAAATCACGATGTTATGGGACAGTTAGTCAGTGCTTCTGGTGTTGCAGTTCAGGTAGGTTACTGTGTGTAACTGTGTTTCTTAGGGCTGTAGTGTGTGTAAGTGTGTGTTCTGGGTGTGGTGTGTCTTCTTGGGGGAATGTAATGTGCAGGTGTGGGTTAGCTTTGTGCGTCTGTTTGTGCAATCTTGGAGGTAGGATATTAAAGTGGGGGGCGCAGACACCTACATGAGGGGTGTAAGGGGGCTTACCCACCTGCTCATACGTAGTGTAGGATGGTTTGTTTGGATGTGGTGGGTAGCAGTGTGTCTGTGTGTGCGTGTGTGTACCATGTTCGTGTTACTTTTGCGAGTTACTGTCGCTGTCGGTAATGTGGGGTATGGGAGTCTGGGCCCGGTACTGTGTGCGTCGGAACTGTGTGGTTTCAGGATTACATAGGTATCCCGTATACAGCGGTTGAAGTGTTCATATATGTGTATAACATGGACCATAGCAATCACACATTCTGCCACGACCAACCTTTATGAACAAAGGATATGGAGAGTATATGCCTATACACTATTACAAATATGTGCTATGGACATGAGCCAATGATAGTGTTACCACCTGTTCAACTTTGCGAGAGACAGTCCCTCTTTGGGTGGTTGTGTCCTGACCAAATATATTAAATGTGGCAAATGTCCTGGGATTGTAAGACATAAGTATGTCCCATATGTAATGTAATAGTTGCATACAATAGTTCTTTCTGTATCTAAAATACCTACATGTTACAAGAAACAGGATAAGCACCTAAACTGCTACAAGAATAAGCTTATATTTAGGCAAGAAAGGAAAGTTCTATCCCTTGTACTGACCATGGGTTTGTGTCGGCCTGTAAATTCTGATGTGTGTCCCGAAAATGTCCCACTATGGCCATATGAAAAGGTGGCAACCCTAGCCGAAGAGGGTCAGTCACCAACACTACTACAATGACTGCAAATACCTATCACAGAAATACACAGCTTTCATGTAGCAACACTTTATTACATTCAGATGTATTACCGAAGGGATTCAAGGACTAACATTACCTGCATGCTATACAGGAACCACATAACAGTGCCTTAATGAATCAGCCTGCAATTACCATTGTATCAGTCCACAAAAGGATAGGTGTTCAAATAGGGAAGGAACCCTCACACATATATCGATTATGTATAAAAGCAGTTCCTACACACCTGCATCTGCTATGCACACCCACCATCACCCCCACACCCAAATTACAATACAAACTCTAATAACATCACAAATCATTCACTCACTGTACGACATCTGCAGAAGCCTTAACATACCTTGTTAGAGACACACTAACCTGTCCCTATGTGAAATAGTTGCTGTTATACAATGGAACAGCTGCTGATGTTACAGGGTTTGTTTGCATTAATCCCAGTTCAGAGGGTTGTGTGTACACCAGGATGTGTTAGCAATTACTGAGTAACAGCACAGTATGCTACACTTGTACACCAAATCAAGGATGTCTGGTGAGCACACTGTAAACTACATGACAGTTCATGCATAGCCATACAGCCTTGAGCTGCCCAAACATCCTTCTCAGACTTAAACATCTGCAGAAGTATCAGGTACAAACAAACCCTGCATAAGCAGCAATGTTCTGAAATATAACAGCTGTATTCACATGGAGAACAAAATCATCTAGCTATTACACACAATCCACAGGAGTCATGAAGCTAATATATCTCTGTCCGTCTCCATATAGCTGTTGAAATACATCACAAACAACAAATCCAGGCCATCTTCCTCGAAAGTAAGGCAAACGGACAATGCCCAAAAGGAGTACTCATTTATACACTACTGTTGCCATGGTATCGACTAATCGAGTAGCTGCACAGCTGATGTGCATCTAATTAACTATTTTGGAACACCAATTGGTGGTCAGGATACCACATGTTACCGATATTTAACTAGAAAAGGATGGGTTATCATGCATTCAAACTATCCGTATATACCAGCAGAACGTTACAAAGAAGACTGAAACAAAAACTGAAAAGGATTGAATCAACAGTTAACGACACCTCAGGTTACTAATAAGGTATGTAGAACACTCAGTATGTCTGTGTATTTAGTACCTTTCCTGTAGTATTTAAAGTGCACACAATCCATATAGTGGAAACAGTTATCTTGTAGTAATGTATTGTTGAGCATAGTAATGCTTGTAGTATTTGTGTGTACTGCTGTAGGTCACAAGGCAAACACCGCATACACCACAAGGGATGCTATATAAGGGCTTTGAACTGAAATATTCCTCACCAGCCGCTGTCAGTGGCAGGGCTGGTCCAAAAAGTATGTGCTATAACAGGAGATAGTATATGCTGATATATTGTAACAGTAGCCATATGTATGGATGTATTACTGAGAATAACATGTCGAAGGTTGGCCCACTATGCAATTATGATTTGCATTGTGGGATATTGTGCCAATAACTGTGTAATGTACAGTATTGTAGGCAGATATGTATTACAAGTTACATAGCATTACTGTTATGTTAGGCAAACATTAGTTATGTCTACTGGCATTTACAATACACAATAACAGGATACATATGTCTTTTAGTCACCCGACTAAACTAAGTAAAATGGAAGAGCTAGTTAACTATCCATGCACATAGAACATGTAATAAGTGCAAAGGTAGGTACTAGGCTGTCTTTCCAAGGGTATTTATAAGCCTAGCTAGAGTGTGTTGGCTTTCACCACCCCCATAGGTTAGTTCCCTGTGCCTCTGAATGGCAGAGCCATTAGTTCTCTGCGCCTCTGAACAGCAGAGCCATTAGTTCTCTGTGCCTCTATCCAGCAGAGCCACTGCAGTGATCCCCGGGGTACATGTCTGTCACCCATCCACACATCAAGGTTTCCCTTGAAGAGTGCTAGTGAGGGGCCCTGCCTGAGGTACATTGGAATCATGTTCCAAAGCATGGGGTCTGTCCGGATCAGGAATCTATCCATCCAGCACGTCCTAGTCATTGTTGTGGTTAGGTGTATATCCCTAGAGCATGTGGCTTTCAGGGGCCTCTGTTTAGGTGGAGCATATCCAGCAATACTGGGTTGGACATGGGCCTTATATGTCAAGCAGAGATCAACTGTGAGTATGCGATATGCAACGTAGTACAGCTGGAGTTTCTTAGGCTGGGCTGCATAGGTCATCTGTTTGAGGTCAGTAATCCTCTTGGTGTGTTACTGTTGTGGTCTTCCAAGCTGTTGCAGTTGTCTTGTAAAGTATATCCCAAATGGAGTGTTGTATCCTTTAATGGGTCTAATAAGTCATGATTAGAGAGTCACAATGGCCTCCTTTGATCTGGATGCGAACCCATTAGAGATTGGGGGGCCATGTAGAAGGATATTCTAACCACCTTGTAATTTTGGGTATCGAGGGAGAGATTGCTATCTACTGAGGTTCCCGGATCCCTTGTTACCTTTTCTGTATGTAGGGGACTAGCACCTATGTGGTAGTCCACAGGTAATTAGTTATATCCAAAGGGGATGACTATGCACTTTTAGGCATTCAGCTTGACGCCATGATATTGACACCAGGTATCCGTCTCAGTGCGACCCTTCCAGAGGGTGTCAGTAACAGCTGGGTTAACAATTATGTCCCCTAGTTTGCAGTCATCTACAAACCTTTTCAGCCAAAGGCCTCCTGTGCTTATCTGTACGTCAGAGAATTATATACCGAACATGAGAGGTCCTAGGACTGAGCCCTGGAGGACGCCACTTGTAAATGGTATACAGTCGGACCTAGGGTATGCAACTCCCACTGTGTGGGTTCTGTCCGTGAGCCACTTTGCAAACCATCACATGACGTAGGGGTTAATGTTCAGGCGGATGGGTATGTTGATTAATACCAGAAGGAGGAATGGTGTTGAAAGCCTATGAGAGATCTAGGTAGGCTGTGTGGACCTCCTTAACCTCATCTAATGCCTTGGTAACTGTCTCTAAGAAGTCCACCAAGTTTAGGAAGCATGGTCTGCCCTTAACAATGCCAAACTGGGAGGGGTCAAAGGTACCCAGTGTGTCTGTGACTAAGATCCATGTCCTCCATAGCCTTGCAGACCAGGCTAGTCAGGCTTATAGGGCAATAGGTCCCGTGGTCCATTGTGGTGCCACGTTTGTGGAGTGGGTTAACTGTTGTTGTGCACCATTCTGGGGCACTAAGCCCGATGTGAGACTATTATTGAACATGGTGCGTAGGTGGGGAGCCAGTACATTCTGAAGTCCATGTAAAACGCAGCCTGGGATGTTGTCCGGTCCCATGGATGCTGTGATATTGGCTTTAGATTGTGCAGCTTTGAAGGGAGGGGGGAAAGGTAGCACTGAACCTATCTACCAGGATGTTGCCAATATCAGTTGGTTCTGTAATGCTCGTGCCTTTGTGCTGTAACTCAGAGCAGATCTGGTTATTGACATCGAGATATGTGACATAGCTATAGAATGCTTTGTGGTTGTTGTTGGAATTAGTGGTAGTTTTGTTTTCGTAGCTAGCTTTGGAGGATCTTATGAAGGATCTCACCTTCTTACTGAGGCTGACCAGGAAGCTCCTCCACGCATGGGATTCTACTATCATTTGCAACAGTGTCTTCCTCCTGTAGTACAGTTTGTTTATGGCAGGGGACCACCAGATTGGTTTCCTTAATTAGGAGTATAGCGTCTTGGTTCTGTTTGGGAAAGCACAATCCATGCACTCGTGTAAGTGCTTATAGAGTGCATTTGTGTAGGATTCAGCAGTTGTAACAGTATTGTCCATCTGCGTGGGTGTCATGACGTTCACCACGTCTGTCTTAAGAAGCATGAAGTTGGCTTTGTAGACATATTATACTGTGGTTCCCTTAATGGGGGGAGGGGGTGGGATGTGGATATCAATGGTGTTCAGCTCATGGTCAGATCGGACCAACGAGGAGTTTACTTCATGTGTGGAGCACCGCTCACTCATGTTGGTAATGCCTAGGTCTAGGATATTGTTGCCCCTGGTGGGTGTGTGGATATGTTGATCCAGGGCATTGGTGATTATGAATTCCAGAAAGCGTTGAGCTAATGAGTTGGTACATGAGTAGTTTTCCCAGTTAATGGTAAGAGGTAGATTCAGTGAGACTATGTGATGAGTGTGGTGTGGTGCGAATGTTTACCTTCTCCACATGACTGTCAGGGTCAGGCTTGGTTGGAGAGAGTTTTACCTCCAGTTTGGCTAGATGAGTGCATCTCTCACAGGTTGTAGTGTTGGGTGGTAGATGGAGAGGCTTATTTGTGTACATGAGGCAATGTGTACATTGCCTCAAGATGGCCATATTCATCAGAGAGACAGGTGAGAACACTGGCAGTTGACTCTTGGACATGCCGGAATATAGAACTACTTTCCTCTAGATAAGTGAGGAAAGTGAGTACAAGAGCTATTTTACTCTAAGCAAGTGAGAAAAGTATATACAAAACCGGTTTACCTCTAGGTAATGAGGAAGACTGAGTGCTATAGTAATTATTAGCTTACATAGTGCTTCCAAATTCTGAACAAGTGCTGAGCATGAATAAGCAATCCAGATAAGAGTCTTGGATAACAAACACACATTCCCCCAACAGGTACACAAGCTTATATCCATGCACACCACAGGGCCCCCGTACCCACAACTATGCAGGTACAAGCTGCACTCAGGCTACATGGGACCTGTCCACATCACAGGTTGTATCATACACATATGGCAAAACAAGATGCTCTCCACGTACACATCATGTAAAACATAGCTCCATGTCAGGCTGTGTACACACTGAATGGTGCATGTCAACAGGTATCACAACCTACAAAGGGGGAGACACCACTGATAATGGGAAGTACTGTACTACTACCCTGCTGAGTCTGGTCTGGAAGGCCATGAACCTTGATCAAATAATTGATGTCAGCAGTACAGATGTAGATGACAGTAAGGTTGATGTTGTACTGCATATCATAACCTTGCCAGGTCATAGGACATCATCACCCATACTGTGTACCACCTACACTTGGTATACTAGATGTACATTCCTATGTCACAGGAGTGTTTTGCAACGGGACTGCTGGCAGAACCAACACTACAGAAGGTGTCTGAATAATACATGCTCATCACACCAGTGGCAGCTATAGTATGTCAGGGTTAATGAATTGTATTCCCCCTCATTGTAGTCCATACCTCACAGACAAACAGAAGGCATCTGCCTATTGAAGTATGCAAATGACTATGACCTAGGAACAATAGCCGACTCAGGAGTGTTGTGGACAAGATACAGAAGGAGCTTTGTGGGTGTGACATATGACCACAATCTGACAGCTACATATTGCATTGTCACCCCTATGTTAATAACCCTGTACCCACAGACTACCACCTAGGCAGCGGTCAACATAATGGGCATTTGTGTGTAAGGGATGCAGCTGGGCAGTTGTCTTTTCTGGGATAGCTACGTCACCACACCTGTCAGGTAGTCATATGTGGCAACCCTAATAATGACAGGGTGCCATCCATGAATTTAGAGATCATTGTCCAGCCATGCACAACACTCAAGTGACCCATATCAGATCACATATTTCCTTTAAGGGGTATTTGCCATGTGCAGATGGCCTACACCAGCCTTCCCATTCCCCATATCCACTATATAGCATGATGCATACCCTGAATAAATCCATGCCCAACCCAGTGATGTTGAACATGCTACACGTACACATCCTGATCTCAAACACATACTTCATGGACATCCACCTTCCACATGCTGGACAGATCCTTGTCCCATACACTTTACATAGTCCTGCCATACTATGTATTCCTGTCCGTCAAAGCTGCACATCACTCCCCTCTCAGACATGGTGTGATGACGACATGGTAAATGTATCATTAACCCTGTGGATAAGTAAAGTGGCACTGCTCCACCTGTCCCCACAGACCCGCCTGTCGGCTACTGCCAGGTAACCTTTCATCCTAGATTCATACATGGCCCATGTCATATAGCCCACTAGTTGACTGTGACTGTATAAGCTATAGTTGATATCCTTCCCTGCAAATACCATCTGGCTAGCCAGTGTCCCATGTGTATCACATGTGCAACACAGGTGATACATGGCAGGATGTTGAATTGCTGTACAGTGCCGTGTAGATGTATATGGCAGAACACATACATGTAAAACCTTATGTGAGCAAGTCTGCAGGGTCACAGGTCATGTCTGTTAAGGCAGTGTAAGTCTTTATATGTGACATATGCACAGCATCAAGGTCGACTGTATTAATGTGGACACATCCAGCCATGTGCTGATAGGTAGGAACACCAGTACAGGCAAACAGACATGCCCACATCAAGACAGCATCCACATGGAGTATGAGCAATGTAATCAGGTGACACACACACACATATATGGTGATAATATCCACTCACCATTGAGTGTCACATGTGTGTGACACAAACACGTCAGAGTCATGTAGGTTTGTTAATACAACTATTTAAATGTAATAAATGTAATACACATGTATGTTCAGCTGTAGCTCTGTATGTCTCTGTGAGTTACTGTGACCTGTCTCCATCATTTATATCTTCCAGGTATGCCGCGTGCAAGTCTACCCCCTTTTACCTGCTTGGAGGATGAGGCCCTCATCCCATACCTACTTGACAGTCATGATATCCTGTTCAGCCATCTGCCACAGGATGCACAGCAGCAGGATGCCCTGTGGATGGAACTTTGCAGGAGGATTAATGATGTGAGTGGCCACAACCGCACATACCAGCAGGTGCGCAGACACTGTACAGACTTCATTAGATGGGTGAAACAGCGTGCAAATGCAATCACCAGGGAACAAGGTGCAACAGGTGGTGGACCACCAACCCAGCCCCCACTCACACATACCGAGGAGCTACTGGCCAACCTGGGGACACCTGCAGAACCACATCCACAAGTCTTAACTGATATTGTGGAGGTGGGTGTCTCTCAACCACTGAGCCTGGAGTTGCCTGGTAAGTTAGTACTGCACCTATAACAACTATATTCCATATAGTTGCATATGTCACTGTACAATATGTAATGTAACATTATATGCAAGGCATGTATACACACATGCCACATACTATAGTATGCTACTCTGTGTATGCACACATGTGCACATGTGCATACACCATAGTATAGTCTAATGTACTGGTGTATGTGTTAACATGCACATTGCACCCTGTAGCCATTATACAGGTGTGGATAATGCTCATACTGTTATTACTCCTATTTAGGTACCTCTGGCATTCTGCTGCGACAACAGCCCATTGCAGGTGAGACTGTTATTATTTTATCAGGAATCATAATGCACAGATCTATCTACCATGTGGCCATTTACAACATGTACACATAATGTATGGTCCTGTCACAATATACAGGTCAGACCTGCAATGCATCACAATGCCTACCCATGTGCAACACTTGCAAACTATGTGAATCATCTCACTGTCATGAATCCTCACAAACTGTCATTGCCAGATGTGTGGACAGCTGTGCATACAATGGTGGAGGTGCAGTTCACTGTAGGGACATGTGCTACAGATCAGAACTACACATGTGGGGAATACAAACAGTACTACACAGTGGGCTGGAGTATGGCCAGCCCAGCCTACAGGATTCACTGGTGTGGATCATAGCCCTGCTATGAATGTCACACAATGTGATGTGCTATCCTGACATATCCATGACATCTAGCGGCCTGGCTGCAACACTGCCTACCTAACCTGAAAACATATCCCACATACCACCCTTTGTCTGCATAACCCTGTCATCAGTGGAGCATATGACATCTATGGGTGTATGCCATATGGGACAACAAAGACATGTGAAATAGATGCCTGTCACAATAATTTGGCCAACACATGTACACACATGGCCATGGAGGATGGCCAGAGACATGGAGCAGCACACACAGTAGACGTGATGTGCTTGTGTGTACACCCTGTCGTACAATGGCTACACATGGTCCAACTATGTCCTTTGTATAATGGTTATATTGCAGATGTGGAACACCAAACATCCTACAGGCCTGTGCACATCTTGTGCAGGCATAACATCAATCCACCATATAAGATGTGTTGAACATCTTGAGGTTGTCACAACATGACAGCAGTCACCTGTACAGTATCCACATCAGCCCACAGATACAGTACATTCCCCTTGCTGGTGTCGGACATCAATGTCATACTTGCTCCTCGTGTGTGTGTGTGTGTGTGTGTGTGTGTGTGTGTGTGTGTGTGTGTGTGTGGTACACAGATGTCATGTGGGACATGGTGTACCGACATGTTCGCCATGTTTGGTGATAGTTGCCAGGCAGCAGCAAAAAGGTTGCAGATGTGCAGGGGTGTCATCCGTATACCCATCAGTGACCTATGTCACAACTTCCACATCATGGTTTAGTGTGTGTACACCTCAGTGATGTGGGTCATATTCCACAGTATATATGTATTGTATCGGAACACAGTCATGGCTATGAACTGTGTCTGTAACTCACACTGTATAGCAATAGAGATGCCTCATGATTCCCTGCAATGGCCATGCACATCAGCTAAATGTGCAGTATATCTGTAGGGTGGACAGACAACACTGCATTGGGACACCATTGCCCCACTGTACATTTGACAGGACACCATTGTGTTACACATGTATGCATGTCATTGCACATGTCAGCATATCACATGTCATACTACATGTGATTGTCAAGGTCATATGCCACACATCAGGCAGGTGTACTGTTAACTTGTGCTGGTCTACATGGTGTAACACAGGGATGTATGCTAACTACTACTATGATTGTGTAATCTGCATGCCATCTGCTATGACACATGCATGCTGTTGTGTGTAACCCGGGGATGTATGATAACTACCACTATTATTGTCTGTGCTGCATGCCGTCTGATGTATCAGATGCATGTTGTATGCCTTCTGTCATATCACATGTGTGTGTGTGTCTATTGTATAGAATGTAATGTACAGTTCTTGTCTGCCCTCACAGGTGACGTAGGTGGGTTGCCCTCCTGTGGTACATCTGATGTTAGTGTCCCCACAGACTCTAGCAGTGATGATGAATATATGATTGAGTCACAGGCAGAGTTGTCAGGGGCTGAAGCTGTGCCACTGGTTGCCATTCCAGCTATATCCCCCTCATCCCCGCACACAGATGCCATGCCTGCACATACCCCGTCACCAGTGGCCATAGAGGAAAGACAGTTGGCGTGTGGTAGCTTGGAACAGGAAAGTGTGGGGGCTATGGAAGATGTGCCTGCACATCATGGTGTCAGCCAAGTGACTGGTGGTGCCCCACACAGGCACGTGGCCAGTGCTGCTCGTAGGACGACCTCTGGCCAACATGCTCCTGTAAGACAGAGCGCAGCAGCTGGTGTCACCAGACGCATGTTTCAGGCTGTATTGGAAGCACAGGCACATGCTGAATGGCACAACAGAGAAGATAAGAGGCTTCAGAGGGCTGCTGTCTATTCTTTAAGCAACAACATCCAGGCAATGGTAAATTCTCAACAGCAGATTGCTGAAGCTTTGGATAGATGGTTGGGTGACATGGTTGGAGTCCTTGACCGTGGCATGACAAATCCGCGAGTGTGAGCTGTCTGTGTTGGAACATCTGGTAGGAGTGAGGCATCGGGCACATTACCTGTTTCAGGTCTACGTGTACGAGCTACCTCACATGTCCGCTCCCATAGTGGCTATGCTGTCCACACCATGACACAGCAGGCCATGTGCACGTGGCCTGGGATGGTCCCAACAGAGACACATTTCCAGTGGACAAGTGACATCAGACAGTACCCAATCGGCACCTCTGCCTGGTAGTGCCCGTGCAACCGCTAGCAGGCACAGGTCACATGTCTGTGGCCGGACACCGTGAACTGTAAAACCTCACCTGTACAGTCTGCAGCTGTCAATAATACCCCTGTGTAGGCCAGACATATGGCAAAACTGTGAGCATACATACACGCACACGCTGGAAACATATGTAGGGCACCGCAACACACACATGCATAACATCCACACACGCCCAATTAGATCAAAGGTCCTAACCCACACACATGTCATCCAATGATGCAGCCTAGGTCTCTGGCAAACATTATCACCCTGTGCATATGATGATGCCTGTGCCGCAGCCCTGACATCCACACCATTGGTGCAGGGACATGCTCATATGGTCTGATGCACAGGGTGAACAGACTAGGAAGATAAGTGTAGTTTACAATTGTTGAGTACTGCTGACAGGCAGCAGAAATACCATGTACTACAGGTGTACAATGCATTTCATACTGTTAACAGAATGTGTCTTGTGTAACAGTAACTGCATGTTGGTCAGGATGTTCTGCTGTCCTCCTTCAGGTCTAATTGCAGGTGCCGGTGGATGTCAGTGTTTGCAGTTAGTGTCCCATATGCCAATGTGGACTACTCACAGGTATGTATGAATATACCATCATGCACCATGTAGCTGCCACATACCAGTGAGAATGTCCCATATTACAAACACGTCTACTGATCCAAGAGCATGATAGCTGTGTATTAAGCTACTGTGGCTACAGACATGACATCCATAAAAGGTGACATCACAGGTACAGTTACTTGGAGTGGTGAGGTAAGAGAGTGGTCTAGCGGATTACAAGGGTAGAGGCCAGTGGGAAGTGTGATGCCTCATTGGGAATCAGGAATACATGTTCCCATGACAGAATGCCAACAGACAACTGCACCCACACACTCAGGTATTGACACACATGTATTCAGTGACACAGTAACACACACACACACTCATGGATTCATGGACACAGTAACACACACTCGCGCACGGTTCTTACTGGTGAGGTGAGGACACCTGCCTATGTGCAAATCATCATTACAGTACTGTGCACCTGACGCACCACAGAGAATACACATATACAGGTAGTCATTATGGCCTAAGATCGGGGACATGAACAAGGATAGTAGAATGCATCACCTGGATGGGGGGAGGGGTCTTATCAGTTCAGTATGGCAACATACATCCTCACCCCAGGGACCAGACAGCCCTACATACACACACTGTGGCATTCAGTAATGAATACACCTATGTCACGCACATATAGATACCTCACATGTGAGATACACACCCCTGCCTATGTCCTGCTTTCTACATTGCAGTCTGTACAGATGTGTAAACTAGTGTACAGGAGAGTGAGTAACAATTGAGATGTATTCTCCACCATACGTGACATATATGGACACACACGCAACCACACATGCCAATACTGTGAATCTCAGACCTGCCTAGCTAATGATATGTATGACAGACATACAGCAGTATTGCATGCATTACAAACTGTACTGATGCTTCCTGTGGCAACAGTGCTGATATATGCACAGGGGACGTCTTAACTATTAAAAGGTGTCAAGTGATCTACCTTCGCTGTCACCCTGACCGCTGTCTAAGTTGTCTGTTATGTCCTTCATTTAACGAAACCATTACTTACCGGTTACACAGATTATTGTAGGACTACTAATGACACACATGTGAGCTGTCCACAGCAAACATCCACCTGCAAAGATGCCCCACCACTTATTTCCACACATCTGCCCATAACTGAATTGCATCTTTCCGTACATTCAGCATATTACCATATACAGTTGGCAATGTTGAGGCTGCATTGCAACTGCATGATGTACTAGGATACAGGTCACCTGCATACATCAGCAACTGCACATGCATGTTATCTGAATGCACAACACTATGTGTACAGGTGTGTAGGTCCTACAATCCTGACATTTGGACATGTTTGTAGGCATTGCAATTGGTGGACATGTGTAATGACATACATGTCACATGGACTGTTGTATGATATGATGGGTATAATGGGTGACCGGTACAGAGAGAATGTTACCTCTGTCAACATTGATATCACACCTTATGTACTGTTAGCATTCAGCAGCCATGGACCTACATTCCATGCGCATGTGTGTAATGGCTGTAGCCACCTGTTTGCACAAAGGACAACAACAGCTATGCTATTTACATGTATGTTGTGTGTGTGTGGCATGTACATACCCAAGGCAGGTACATGTATGTCATATCCATACATGAGGGTGTGTACTGGTGTACAGCAACAGTCATCTGCTAATGGTGGAATGTACCGAGGGCCCATGGTATATATACAGCTGACCTGGTTACAGATAGTAGTATCATTGCATTGCATAACACATGATGCAACTGTGTCAGTACATAGGTACTCTTTACAGTTGATGTAGAGCTTGGTACAGTGCACAGGTCAAGGGTCACATGGTGGTGTACACTTATATGTCCTACAACATGTATGGGTGCGTGTTGGTGGTCCGAGGGCATGGTGATGTCTGAGGTTTACATCCTAGAATGCAGCAGCATGTGATACTGTTTCTGCACATGACTCATCTGTGATGCCTTTCGTGGGAGTACCAGTCATTACATGTGAATGGCCTTTATGTATGTGGGGACACCACCTGGAGTGGTCAGTACCTGTGTTATGCCCACATGTCTGGCTCTGAGGTATATGGTGGTAGTGCTAGGTTCTGAGGTATATGGTGGTAGTGCTATTGTGCACTACAGAGCCATCAGTCAGGTGTTCCTCACTGCATAGATGTCAGTACTACCCATTGCTGGATCTACAGTGACCAGCTGTGATTATGGACGCTACACATCTAGCACTGGTTAGCATAGGAAAACAATGCAGTTGTCCTGTAGGTGTCATGGAGTTATCCTGTGTTTAGGACATTTGCCTTGGAATGGCACTGTGTGGGCGGATGCAACTTGGGTATTATCCCCACTCCCTTGAATCATGGATGCATGTGATATGTGTCAAAGGCCTGTGTACTGTCAGCCATGTCATCCCAGAATGACAGCAGACGTTGTGTAAAAGACAGGTGTCAATTATATGTAGAGCAGCATTCCTGCTGAAAATGACAACTACTAACACCAGAGCCCATTACAATGTGTTCTTTATGTCGACCTGTAATAGCATGGCCACTGTGGCCTTCTATGTTTACTAAGTGTATGAGCATGCCCAGTATATCCTTGTGTAGATGGACACACAGTAGTGCATTCCAAACAGCCCTGTGCTACTAAGTGTGTGAGCATGCCCCACTGTGCTACTAAGTGTATGAGCATGCCCAGTGACACCTTGTGTCGGTTATGTGTAATAAAGTAGTTAGGTCTGTGTTCTAGTCCCACACTTGCCGTGCGTGTGTGTGTGTGTGTGTGTGTGTGTGTGTGTGTGTGTGTGTGTGTGTGGTGTGCTTTTAGACTGCTCACACTCCATACATTTCTTATACCCACCTTTGGCAAGGATGATGATGTCACCCCTCTACAAATACATCTCTGGGAGTGCTGTCTTCCAGTAATCTCGGTAGCATATTCTGTAACTGCGTAATGCTGTAGTGTAATAAAGTAGTTAGGTCAATGTTCTAGTCCCACACTTGCCGTGTGTGTGTGTGTCCATTTGCTGTGGACTGAGTAATGCTTTTAGACTGCCACACTCCATACATTTCTTATACCCACCTTTGGCATGGATGATGATGTCACCCATCTATAAATACTCCTCTGGGAGTGCTGTGTCACAGTAATCTCGGTAGCACGTTCTGTAACTGTGTAATGCTGTAGTGTAATAAAGTAATTAGGGTGGTGGTCTAGTCCCACACTTGCCGTGTGTGTGTGTGTGTCTGTGTCTCCCCGTTTGCCTGAGGACTGAGTAATGCTTTTAGACTGCTCACACTCCATACATTTCTTATAACCACCTTTGGCAAGGATTATGATGTCACCCATCTACAAATACACCTCTGAGAGTGCTGTGTCACAGTAATCTCGGTAGCGTGTTCTGTAACTGCGTAATGCTGTAGTGTAGTAAAGTAGTTAGGTCGGTGTTCTAATCCCAGACATGCCAAGTGTGTGTGTGTGTGTGTGTGTGTGTGTGTGTGTGTCTGCCTCCGTGAGACAAGGTCGGTGTTCTAATCCCAGACATGCCAAGTGTGTGTGTGTGTGTGTGTGTGTGTGTGTGTGTGTGTGTGTGTCTGCCTCCGTGAGACAAGTACAGTGCTTTGTAGTATTTGCTGTAGCACATGCCCTAAACGTGTATTGCTGCAGTGTGATACAGTAGGGGTTTGTATACAGGACATGGCAAGTGTATGTTTGTCTGTCAGAGCCTGTGTAGAGGTGCCCGTGATCGTCTTACCATTGGACATGTTTGGGAGTGGGTTTTGTAGTTTTCCTATATGGTATCCTTCTTATGACACATTGGCCACTTCACGAGGAGTACAGTCGTCAGTCAGCCATACCCATACATCTGGCAAAAGGCCTGGTGAACTAAGTATGCAGCCCTACTAGTACCCGGTATATGTCCTGCACCCATGTGCCTTGCACAAACAAACTTGCCTAGGATATCCCACTATGTTGCTAGTACCATGCACATTGAGGACAGATAGTAGGCATGGTGTGAATGCAGTGGCCTGCAGAGGACATGGCACCCTGTACAGCAGTACAATAGGCACATATATGCGGACATTGTGCCTTCACTATCTTCCACACTGAATGCCTGCAACATATGTGGTGCCATCAAATGTGATCCACAAAGGCCAGACAATGCTGTACATATGTGCCCTATATGGACCCATGCCACTGACACCAAGGAATACCTGTATCATACTATCCATGCAAATGTAGGGCCGACCTGCTCACTATAGGCAGGTTTCACCACACCAGGCCAGTATTGGCATATCTGGATATAACAGGCTGTGTAAACAACATGTGTCTGCCAAACCAGGTACACATGCACATGTTACTGTACAGTATTGTGGGACATGCACATCCCAGGCATTGTCCATGTGAAGGACTATCAAACACAGACATGGCATGCATTGCAAAGCTATGGCCCTACACATTGGTAACTAGGATGTCAGGCCAGATAATGCAGTACCCATCTGTGTGGGACACTGCAGACACTACACCCCTGCACTACACAGTATTGTTGGTTGACGCAATGCCAAGGATTACCCTTCACCCAGCCTTGTACAACTGTCTTGCACAGCCAAACACTACACACCCATGGAGCAATGCATACCTGCATGCCAGTACTGGCACCCTTGTCTGCATGTGGGTTGTGATGCTCCCAACCACAGTCCCTCCCAGTATAAACCTCGTTGGCATACCAACAGTTGTCAAGCACTTTCACATGCTTTAGCCCATAGAACCTCCAGATATCCCCTGCAGTGAATGTGGTCCTGTGCATTACTGCGGTGTGGCAAACTAAGTAGTTACATTGTGTATTTGCCACCCTGGCAAAGGTGTCAATGCGAGTCTATTAGAGTGTGGTCATGGTGAAAATGGCATCCGTTCAGGTGGACAGATGTGTGCCACACCTAATGTATGTCTACTATATCTATTGCAGATGGCACTCACTCACCTACACACATGTTCTTACAGCACAGCAACATGTCGCCTTTGTGGCACATGTAGTAACATCATGCACATGTAATAGTAATGAGTAGTCAGGAGTTTGACCCCTGTACTGTTCGGCATGTGGCAGATGATGCTTATGGTTAAGTCTCCACACCCTTCCCTGGTGTACATTGCCTGTCCCGCACACACACCCTCTGGTGGATGTGAAGGTGTACACCTGCACAGCAGCAGCATGTGTATTGTAAGTGATGGAAATGATCAGGTGATGGTCTCTGCACCTCTAGCTGATTGCATGTGGTACAGCTGTGATGGTGTTCCCATAGCCATCCGCATGATAAACACTGTACACTATCTAGGGAAACATGTTATTATCTGGCCATGACAGTTGCTGTGAGTGGTACCTGGATGTGGTGTTCTGACATGGCATCGCAGAAGATATCTGGATGTACCTGAATCATTTTCCACAGTGGGAAATAGCCTAATGACAGGAGGGTGATGTGCCACACAACTACAGCATGTAAGTGTAGCTATGCTGCACTGAGACTACTGCCTGTTTAACATGTGTGTGGTAATGGTTATTCTGCATGTTATAATACAGACATGACAGTACTCTGTTCATGAAGGAACCTCCTCTGTAGGGCCATCTGTAAACTGGTCAGTGTGTGCAACCATTTGTTTCCTGTGTTACACACTGAACACACTTCTGTGCACAGCAGAGGCATGGTGTGAGGATTGCAGACATTACATGATGATTGGGATGTGTTACTGCCATCGCATCCCTAACTGGACATGTGTCACATGAGACAGTGGTATGACTGACACTGTGTGGGATTCCCAGTGACAAGCCAATGATGGGCAACTGTTCATAGCTGTGGCCACACGTCTACTACACATTGTTCAGTTGGCATGCGGTATATATGCATGTGTTGTGCTCCCTCTGCAAATGTATACCATCTGTTGTGTTGAGTTGGTGGTGATATCTATGCATACTGTCATAGGTAATCATGTATGCTGTTGTTAATCACTAAGCCATATGTGGGTTTATAACGCAACACCATAGGCTAAATGGGTTGGTAGGTTCCGGCAGATCCTCCTGTTGCACTTCAGCTGACCATGGCACCAGGCACAAGCACATCTGGGGCCCAGCCATTAACATCAACCTCTGTTGGCTCTGCACCACCTTCTGGTGGCACCACCACTGAGGATGAAGCATGTCCCCCTTGGGAGTGGGACCAGACAGGTACATATCTGTTGTCGTTCGATCCCGGACACTTTGCATTGGTGGCTCCCTAAGGGGTTATGAAGCCAGATATGCCAGTTCAAGGGTGGAGTGTCACATTTACAGGGTGATGCTGCCCCTCCTGGACAGCCCCTAGCACTGCCTCCTTTGCAGCTGTGTAGGTGCAGTGGCAGTTGCCCATGGCTGGAGACCTCCGTCCCACTGTTCCCATGGGCTTTTGAATGCTGAAGACCCATCCCCATCCAGGGTGTATCCCCCCCACATGTCATATACCAACCCTGTATGCTGTCATTTCTGTGCTCCTACCTATCCTCCACGGCCATACCTACACTCCTTCCCCAACATCTGACCCTCACCTATGGACACAAGGCCATTTGGCAACAAGGGCACCATCTGCCCTATACATAGCTGTCCATTACACACACGTGCCCACTGGACACATGAAACCCTTGTAATATGCATCATAACATACTGCTGTTATCCTCACCACTGTCCCTCAGCCGCACGATTCTGGTATGCACATCACTCCTACATGGTCCAAATACATGTGAGGAGGATGACCCCATTGTACACAAAACACTACCGGTCCCTCTATTGTTACCCCATTTACCTTTATCATGATGATGATGTTGCACACAGCACATTGCAGGAGTACTGTTCACACATAATGATTGGACAGGTACTGTTGTGTTAATGTACATTACATGCACAGAGTGATGTATATGGCCAATGTACGAATATTTGCGTGTATGACTGACACATGTCTGTCTGAGGGATCTTGTGATCACATAGAGCAACACCACTACATAATACAGGCATCGCTGGTGTTTCCTGTTTCATTCATTTGTAATGCTTTGTTGCCACATGGTATGTCCCTGATACATCTCTATATATGTATGTACCTATATGCTGGACATAAACACTCACATGTACATCTACATGATAGGATACATTCCTATACTGTTGAATGACTCCACTGTATGATATCCTCTGGTTACAGCCTCTTACACTCGATTAGCCTCTACATTGCTTAACCAATGCAATATTCACATACTGGTAGCCCGCTCGAACCCGCACTTGCTAACGCACCAGCATTGGTGCTTGCATCTATCACTCACGCCCCTGGGTGTGAGTGAGGACCACAATATTACCTTGTGATGCCTATTACATCGGACTACATGACTACAGTATCAGGATTGGCCGCCCATTAGGTGACAGCATCGCGTTTGACTGTACGGAATCAGCGGCCTGTCCAGTGACATAATCATATTTGTGTGTACCTCATACAATATGCTCCCACCTTGTGATGCCTATTACACTGGAATACATGAATACAGTATCAGGAATGGCTGCCTATTAGGTGACGGCATGGTGTTCGACTATACGGAATCAGAGGCCTGTCCGGTGAATCATTCATATTTGTGTTCCTCTTACAATCTGCTCCCACCTTGTGATGCCTATCACATCGGACTACATGACTACAGACATAGCCGGCCTTAGGCATAGGCCAACTAAGTGGCCGCCTAGGGCGCCGCTTTAGTGGGGGCACTTTGCCAGTATTTATTTGGTGTAGGTAGACCAGGATGGGGGCACTGGGTGGTGTGGTAGGAGGTGCCATTGTGCCCTTTGCCTAGGGCACCAGTTGACCTAAGGCCGCTCCTGACTACAGTATCGGGAATGGCTGCCCATTAGGCGACGGCATGGAGTTCGACTGTACGGAATCATCGGCCTGTCCAGTGAATTAATCATATTAATTGTGTGTTCCTCATACAATATGCTCCCACCTTGTGATGCCTATTACATCAGACTACATGACTACAGTATCAGGAATCGCTGCCCATTAGGAGATGGCATGGCGTTCGACTGTACGGAATCAGCGACCTGTACAGTAAATTAATCATATTTGTGTGTTCTGCATACAATCTGCTCCCATCTGGCTGATACATGGGAACCGAGACGCTTCAATACAGACAAGTAGTTGGGTTGTGGGAGCCACATCCGTCAGCCGAGTCATGCTACCGCATACCTATTATAGGTTTGCCACCTTTTCAATTGGCCAAGGTGGGACTTTAGGGTTACCACCTGCCCCACTTTACGAGGGACACTGCGAAAATAATCAAGACATAGCAAATGTCCTGATTACAGGACATTATTATATTCTGTTTCATTAATAGTTGCATAAAACAGTTATTTTATATATGAAACTTCTATATGTTATGTGAAGTAGCATAAGAAATTCAAATGTAACTAGATTAAGCTTTTATTTGTGCAAATAAGTATAATCTTGTACTATGCACGGCTGTAGGTATGTTTTGTCCTGGAAAGTCTGACATTTCTACAGAACATGTCCCACTTTGGCCATTTGGAAAGGTGACAACCCTATAGGACCTGTATGTAGAGATGTCAGACTTTGCAGGGCAACACATACCCCCAGCCAGTAGAAAGGGGAGTACTTCGCTGTTTTGCTAAATAAAAGGTTACTCTTGTAGCATTATAGTTGCTTATATTGTCACTTATAACATTTAGGTGTTTCAGGTACAAAATAATTGTTTTATGCAACTACTACAGACAATATAGGTAATCTTTGTCCTAAATCACAGGACATTTGCCATAATTACAGTTATTTTGCAGGACACAACTGCCTAAAGGGGAGTGTCGCTCGCAAAGGTGGACAGGTGGTAACCCCAACCCTATTATTCTATCAACTTTCTAAGGTAGTCGGCGGAACATGCACTTTCTCTCACTATCAGACCTCTCATACAAATGGGGAAGAATGAATACTGAATCAGGGACACTGCATAACGACCTCAGGGACACATTTAGAAGGTTAGTGCTATTAACCTGACACATTGACAGACCCAGAGCACATATGTATTCATACACATTGTCTGAGGTACATGCTGTTTAGGACTCTTACATGTTGTCATTATTCATTACATATATCCTGCCACCTTTCCTCCTAATATCACTAGTTCTAGAAGGGTTTAGTTGGGATTGTGTTAGATTCTGATTCGTAATCACGGACGTCCCTGGTAATTGGGGACAGTTTAATGATATGGTCCCTATGTGTTCCCTCAATGGTTTACGGACTGTCCAGTAGATGTGCTCTTAAGGTTTGGGAGGTATGGACATCTGATATACCCACATCAGAATATTACTTACATCCACTGGTTGGTCCTAATACATGTCTGCCAGCCAACACCTGCACGCCTAGCCCCATAATTGCATACCCATAGTTCCCCTACCTGCCACTACTCTATAGCACTCACCCTTACTGTGGGCGCAGGTGGGATATGAACACACCCCTACACACTGCCCACTCTCCCCGTGTCAGGACACATGTCGTACGTTGTGTCAACCCATGTGTTATCAGGCTTGCACAACCTAGTGTTCTGTGTACAGCTACATCCTGGTCACAATAGTCATTACTCACATTGCCTGGAAGAACAGAATTTTTGGTGTCCCACAAGTGACGTCGCTGTCCATGTTTAAAGTGTAGACCTTGTAGATCTCTCCCACTGGTAGTTTCCTGTCGGTGGTCTGGGAAGCAGTGTTGTATTTACCTTTATTGCATGTCTGTATGTCTCACCAGCCTAGCTGGTGGGGTGGGAGGTAGACGTTTATTGACTGGACCGCCCAACAACATATGCCCCGTCTGAACATATGTTATTCGTAACTGCTGCAACATAACCTAGGTATACACATGTGTATATTTACTGTAACATATATCTATTTACAATAATATATACAGATATATCTGCATATGTATTCATAGATGTATATTCATATCTTGCTGTCTCTCTCTCTATATATATGTAATATATATATATATATATATATATATATATATATATATATATATATATATGATTTTTTATATATATATATATATATATATATATATATATATATATATCTATGTGTCAATACATTCCCCGCTCATACGCACTTACACATGCGTAATGGTGTTTATAAATGCTTCACCAGCATACTAGTGCCTTATTCATTAAAACACCGACACTTCACTCCAGTTATCTTGTAATCGGTATATAGCACGTTATACAGTGGACAGATGTTGCTATATGTTCATGTATGGATTACCGATGGTAATTGGAATGTGATAGTGTGATTCGACCTGTCCCTCTTCTGCACAGCCTATTATTCCATCTACTGTCGATGTTTGTATGGGCACATTCCTATTATTTATGTCAACAAATGGAATGCATGTGTTACAGAATTTGTACATCAACATATTGTTGTCTGCATGTGAGTATGCATATATACCTATTACGACCTAGCTGATCTCCATGGGGCAGTCCATTAGAACTGGCCCATCCAACCCTGGCACGCCTGAATCCATAATTGCATACGCATAGTTGCTCCACCCCACCCGTGTTGAATTTACACGCATAACATCCATTATCCACTTGTTATCGCAGCCATGACACACCTTTACACATTGCCCTTTCCAGAGCTTTTGGGGCCCTACATACATTTTGTCCCACCTAATGTATTCACAGGGTCTCCCGCCATGTATATTTGCACAAACATGCGTTTCCTGGGATTATGGAATCCAGCCATTTGCACTTTCCAATTTTTGGAGGTCCCAGCATGGGACTACATTCCATCTGTGTGTAAAGTAGACTTAACAATTCAAAGATGTTACTCCCACTGGTAAAACCCTGCCTGTGGTGTGAATAGCAGTGCTCTGCTCACTCCTGGAAAGCTTTTTATGACATACGCTGAAAGCACTATATAATACCAACATTGCTCTTGATTCCCTTCATATCCCTTGTGTATGCATTATTGTTACAACGTCCATTCTTTATATATATATATATATATATATATATATATATATATATATATATATATATATATATATATATATATATATATATATATATATATATATTTCATGTATGTAGATATATATATCTATACACACATATGTGTGTGTGTGTGTGTGTGTGTGTGTGTGTGTGTATATATATATATATATATATATATATATATATATATATATATATATATATTACATATATATTACATCTGTACATACATTTCCTATGCTGGGAGCTGCTTAAACTCGCGCAGGCGCACTCGCCTATGCTTACTGTGCATTACATATGTTTACTGCCACTTATTTGTGCTTACTTGTGCCTTATTCATTATGACAGTACCACTTTGATTGAAAGGATCTGGTTAATAGTCCCATGTGATACACACGTTCACCTTTACCTGTTTAAATGTCGGCTTTACAGCAGAGTAACATTCACTCCACAAGGAAAACGATATGTGCTATGGTCGAACTTGAACAGTGAATGCCTTTTCATTAGGCGGATGCTCTAACCACTACATTATTGGTGTTCTGCATCATTTATATGTATACCCATGGTTCATAGTTACCCGAACACATGCCTCATCACTTCACTTACACAGCAGGCATCCATTTTCCTGTTGGGAAAACCACACTACTACACATGCGCCATTGCTTACACCCTACTGCTCTGGACCCGTGCTACATGTTGACTCACTCTGAGGATATTCAGACCTCCAAAGCCTATAGTCCTGGCACATATGTGTGTTTGATTGTCAGGGTGTTCATATGGTCATATGGGTTAAGGCTTGTCCGACTGGGGACCGGGACTGCCCTGTACCTAGTTCAATGTCAGACTTAGCACTGGGAGATCGTTCGTTCCTCTTTTAGCGTCCTACCTGTGGTTGGGGATGCAGAGGTGTGCTCACCTATGGCCATCCTGGTATATAACAGCACTAAATATTACGGGGATTTCCGCTACTGTTTCCTTTTACATTCGTTATGACTGCTATATTGTGACCATGTTCATTCTTCATATATATATATATATATATATATATATATATATATATATATATATATATAATGTGTGTGTGTGTGTATATATATGTATATATATATATATATATATATATATATCGGTCTGTGCATACACATGCAAATACACCTACATGCTTATTTACATTTCCCATACCGCTGAATCACTGCCACTTACCATCGGGCATACACGGTTGCATACCTGCTTACGTCTAGGGTTGCCACCTTTTCAAATGGCCAAAGTGGGGCATTTTCGGGACACACATCAGTACAGGCCGACACATACCCACGGTCAGTACAAAGGTTAGAAATTTACTTATTTGCCTATATGAAAGCTTATTCTTGTAGCATTTTAGTTTCTTATTCTGTTTCTTGTAACATTTAAGTGTTTTACATACAGAAATGACTGTTTTATGCAACTGTTACATGAAATATGGGACATAAGTATTTCCTACAATCACAGGACATTTGCCATTGTATTATATTTGGTCAGGACACAACTGCCCAAAAAGGGACTGTCCCTCGCAAAGTGGGACAGGTGGTAACCCTACTTACGTCTGCTTTAAAGCACCTTAATCACCCGATATCCGACTGCCACTATGCGAATGTGTAAGGTATATATTCCCGATAATGCACGTGGGGAGACATGTATCATGGTCAGGTGTTTAATCTCGGGTCGTAGATTCTGCAGGACCGGCTGGAGGCTGAGCAGTCTTGTGGACAACTACTGCTCATACAACTTGTGTCCAGATGTATACAGGACTGGACATCGTGTTGTGACACCAAGTCTAATGTTTAGAACAGATACTTATCCCATGAGGGATATCCAAATATTGTGGGGACTGATGACCTTCTTTGGCTTTATGGAAATAAGGTGGGGTTATACATGCAAGGGATACATAGTTTGAAATCCTGAGACTGCCTAGGGTGAGACTGCCTACTAGATATGGGTAGAGGTCACTATTTGCAGATATGGCTGCGCCTATCTAGCAGCCCGAGTACGGGTGGTTTTGGTGGACGTTCAGGAAGGGGGGCGGGGTGCTGTGAAGGGGGTGATGGGCATTCAATTATGTATCCAGGTGTGTTGGGGTTGGATGGCTCAGTTCAAGCCAGACCATTATGTGGGTATGTGCCGGTAACGTTTCTGTACATGTGTATTGCACTTTTTAATGTTCATATGTTTGTGGAATTGTATTGCGGATGTGAATATTTGTTCTTTGGTTATCTTCCTGATTCACCCACTGCTCCCTCGTACACCTCCAGTTCACCTATTGTGCATCCAACCCAGTCTCCCCTTGGCGAATTATTACATTACCCGTCACCCCCCCCCCCCATATTCCACAGACACCATCCATCCCTTTTCTAGTTGATGGCCCATGGCACAGTCAACAGAACACATTGCGTATACTACATATCTTCTCTGCTAGCAATATGGTTGTGAGGACTACCCTAGCATTTTTGATCATCCACATGCTGTACTTCACGCACATAGGTACACGCAAATACTTATCTTTCATGACATGGTAGGTAGACCTGGGTAATACTCATTCAGCTATGGGCCGTCCTGACAAGGACTACTTGGACTGTGAATGCTCTGACCATTGGTAGGGTTGCTACCTTTTCATATGACCAGGATGGGAAATTTTCGGGACACACATCAGAGTTTACAGGCCAACATATACCCACGGTCAATACAAAGGATAGTACTTTAGTTTTATGCCTAAATATAAGCTTTTATTGTTGTAGCGGTGTAGTTGCTTATTCTGTTTTGTTTACTTGCTTATTCTGTTTCTTGCAACATTTAAGTATTTTATATACGGAAATAAGTGTAGTATGGGACTATTACATAACATATGGGACATAATTATGTCCTACAATCGCAGGACATTTCTCATTTATAATGGTTTTGGTATGGACACAACTGCATGGGGGGACTGTCCTTCACAATGTAGGACAGGTGGTAACCCTAACCATTGGGCTAGGCTTAGCAATTGGCGGCACTTTAACATGATGCATTTCGCTTCCACTTGGTATAACTATCAACACTACAATGGAATACGGGCACAGGGTTTTAAATATCATTTGTTCGAGGGATGGGGACTCAATATTCAGCTACGTGCCTTTGTGTTTACTTTTTATTTTGGTGTTCACAAAACTGTCTTGTATGCTTTGCATACATTTCAGTATCCACAGACACTGATAGGCATGATTACTGTTAGAGGC
>NC_056743.1:1698689433-1698771933 GCF_019279795.1 Protopterus annectens
TGCAGAAATCACTTTTCTAGAGTGGCTAATGTATCACCTTTAGTTAAAATAATTATCTACAAAGTTGAATTATGTAATTCTAATAAAAGGATGAAAAAGAAACAGTGTAGTGTTATTATAACTCTATATAACGACCTCACAAGGAATAATATCAAACAGCACTGTGTATAAAATGCTATCCATACTGTTGATTTTTTTCTTTTACTTTTGTTTGCATGTTAGTAACTGCTGTGTGGCTCCTATTTCAGCCATTTTGCAATACTCCCACCAGACTACACATCTCATTGAACTTAATGTCCAGACGTGTAGGTTTTCAGTGCATTCATCAATATCCTCTAGGGCAGTTTTCACTCATCATATTGATGAATGCTGTGGTGGTTATTTTGTATATAATCAGATTGTATAAAAACAATTGCTACTAAAGTAAACTCATAAAAAGGAAGATATACTGTAATATCTTAATAGAGGTTATGTCATACTGTGTACATAGGAGTGTAATATGACATTATAGATGGAAACTTTCTCTGAGTATATTTAGTATAACACTCTATTTCAGGCATGTGGTAGTTACGGGTACTGTAATAATGATTTACTTCTGCCTCAATCAGCTGTGGATACAGTTGCTGTAATATCTTATAAAATGAGCCAGTATGTGCTATAAAATTATATTTTAAGAAGTATTACACAGTGGTTAACAATGCAGTAATGCCCTATCTTTGACTGGATCTTGATGCAGATAGAGGTGTTGTAATTGTATTCCAGCCAGAATTGTATTGTAGATGTGGGTGCTGTAAATCTTCCCCTAAGACAATGCTGTAAATAAATTCAGTACAACTTTCCTAAATATCCTAAATAACCTTTCACCTCCTAGAAGGAAGAGACTAAAAAGAATACAATTTGGCTAGCCAAAAAGAATAGCTTACTAATGCAGGATAGAGAAAAAGCATGGAAAGAATAGCAAAAGTATAAAACACCACAATATCTCAAAAACTTCAGAATGTTTCACAACTGTACTAAAAAGCAAATAAATGAGACAAAAAGCTATACTATAATAACATTCAGAACAGTAGTAAACATAACACTAAAACTTCTGGTTAGCCATTAAAGAACTCTTATATCCTAGCCAAAAAATTCAACCATACCCCTCACGCAATTACTCAACATTCAAAACCTGCAACAGAATCCAACTCTTATTTCATAGACAGCATAGCATCCCTAACCAATGATTACCCAACATCTAATCCTAACCCTGCTTGACAGCAACATGTCACCACATTCACTTTCAAATCTTTGCCCACATCGTATATAAAACTACTGTTAAACTTAAACCATGCTCTATTTAGGCTGTCGACCTCTCAAGTGAGTACCATAAAGTAGCAGCCAAAATCATTGCCTATACTGTCTCAATCCTTATAAATAGATCAGTTCAGGAATTCCACATTCCCATTTACTGGAAAAAGAACCATACATTATCCCTCTATACAAAGGAGGAAATTCGACAGACATCACTAAGTTTAGACGCATAGTAATCTTATCCTCCTCTCCAAAATACTTGCACATGTATTCAAAAGCAATCACTAGACTATCTGCCACAAGAAGAACTCCTATCCCCTATACAACATGGCTTCCAGCCCTCCCATAGCAGTAACACTGCACTTATAACCTTCAGAGATACTGTCAATACAGCTAGAGATAATGGCAAACTAGTGTTCTCCTTAGTTCTAGACTTGTCTACAGCCTTTGACACAGTTTGTCACAGCAAACTTCCTCTTCAAATGTCCTCACTATGTCTTTCTCAGCACATCCTTCTGTGGATTAAAAGCTACTTATCCAATAGCTATCAGTCAGAAAATGGCACTTCACCCTGTCTCCATACTCCAAGTCACCACCAGTGCACCACAAGGCTCTATCCTTGGTCCCATTACTGACACCCTCCACACATCTATACAACAGGCCTCCCTAATATAATATGTAGATGACACCACACTCATATGCATATCAGACAACCTGGCACATCTCCCAGAAAATTACTCAGGAAGCTTTAACAGCCATCGAAACATGGCTTTGTAATTCACAAGTCATGCTCAAACCACCTCCCCCCAAAAAAAATAAAATAAAGAAACAAACTACTTATTTTCCCAAAATCTTTCCCGCATGTAAAAACAAAATTTAAAATCCTCTCTTTTAATAATGCAACCATTGAGTTCACTTCTCATAGCAAATTACTATGGATGATAGTGAATGATAACCTTAAATTCAACCTGTATATAAAATTGCATAAAATAACTCGCAAAAACTAGGGATGCCAAAAACGTTCTCACCAACAAAACTAAAACCACATTTGCCACTACTAACATCCTCCCCTCAGTATTTTAAGGTGCTCCCATCCTTACTAACCTCCAAGCATAACAAAAAGCACAGTGCTATAATTTTGTAAAATTGTAAATGGGTTAGAACTACCCAATCAACAAACATATACACAGCTTCTTACCATCTATAAAATTATTCAGAATCCACCTGCTTGTCCATCACTCAATACCAATCTACACTACTATGGTTCCCCTTAGTGATTACAATCCAATGACCAAAGCCTTCTGTTTCTCTCTCGCTCCCTCTCTTTGGCCACAGTCCTATCAAATCTTATAGACATGGTTTCTACTCATCATGCCATCTTGCAAGGCCTAGCACTCCTTACTTACATCCATCAGGTCAATACCTTCCTTCCAGTCCTTTAAAACCATTCTAAAAGACTTCCTAGCACAAATATAGTTCTGTTCTTGCTCAACCCCAGGATAACCTATATTTCTAAATATGAACACGTACCTGTTCATACCTTACACCTCCTTATCCCCTCCCTTCTTCACTAACTTTCTAACTTCAGTCAATTTCTCTCCCCTGACTCTGTCTAAATTTACCATAATCCTGTTTTTTCTCTCACTTCATATTGTAATTTCAGTTTTCATTATACAAGCCTACCTTGAATTTCTCTAAACTGGCTAAAATTTTCTCTAAATATTAAATCACTGTCATATAAGTTATATCTTAGGTTCATAGGTAGTTGCTGGGCTATTGAGCCGAAGGTCTTAATAAGCCTAGCTGTGTGTACTCGATATAATACTAGAGAAACCCAATATAAAGGATTTTGCCTAAACTTGAGATCTTAGTTAGCAATGACTGCCCATTTCTAGGAGGGTCATAGGTGAAATCTCCATCAGGAATTTATGGTTTCCCATCCAGTCATCCAGACTACACTTAAGCAGGATCATAGAGGGGCTTTGCTTGATGTGAATTGGTAGCCTATTCGAGAGGAGTGCCAACCTCTGAGAGACATATCTGTCTCTCCAGCAGGTCTTATTTATATCATAAGCCAGGTTGAGGTCCTCAGAATGGGTGACCCTTGTCCCATTTAACTTATGGATGTTCAGCATTTTCATGAGGTTTGTATCCAAGATTGCTCCATAGGCCAGGCACAAGTCTCCTCTAAGTAGTATGCATGACTTCCTACAGTAACTTCAGTCTGTCAGTGTATGACATGTGCTGGAGACCCTGACTTTTCTTGGTTAGAAATTTCTGAGGTCTCTCAAGTTGCTCCAAGTGCCTGGTAAGGTACATCCCAAAAGGAGCACCGTACTCAATTACTTTAAACCAATTTGTCACATTAAGTCTAATTTGGTGTAATTATTTAAACTGCAGATGTTTTTGTATTATTTTGAAGATTGGTAAAATTATTGTTCTTAAAATGTTTTTGTCATACTTTGGAGGTTTTCTCTCGGAGCTTCCCCTAAAAATGAGCACCTACCCAGCCAGATTTTCCTGGAGACAAATGTCAATAAATGAAGTATTTTTGTTTAAACTGTTCATAGGTTCATAGGTGTTTACTAGGCTAATGACCACAAGGGCTTTTTTAAGTCTAGCCATGCATCCCAACTCTCTGATACCCTTGATAAGTGTAAGCAGGGGGTTGGGAGTTGAACCATTTACAAGCAGGGGCCTGGGAGATAAACCATTTACAGGTTGCCTGCATCCATTAGAGACATAGGTGCCAAAGCAGGGATGAATGTTTACCATTAAAAGCATGAGACGTTCTAGTGAATGAATAAATGAATGAATAAAAGAATCCATGAATGAATAAACAAAGAGGATGACTTAAGAATGAATGAATGAAAAATACATAAATAAAAAAAGAGACTGATGATTTTTTCTATTTTATTTTATCTTACTTGTTAACTTTATAAACCCACTGGGCGTAACTGTTTATTTTTCAGTGCAGGCTGAGAGTACTGTCTGGTTAAGTAAATTAAAGTCAGATAGAAGGCAAATATAGACAGAGAGAGAAACAAATCCAGAACTAAAGGATGAAGCTTGCAAGCAGCTCATAGACTATAGTCGTCTGTGCTAAACCGCCAGTCAGAACTGTTATGCATATGGGCTGATCAGGTAAACATATGGGAGTCGAGCATGAGTCTCTAACCTATGTGTTTCAGGCATAATCCCTGGCCATATATCAAGCTTCCACAGGAAATGTGTCGTAAAATTAAAAGCTCTGAAGACGTTTGTAGGTATAATACTGTTAGAGAAAACTACAACATTACAAACATGAGGAAACATTCAGCTAATTCACTGTTTAGGTTTCTAGGCCTTGGGACAGCATCTTGATCTTCCCAGAGGCTGGAAATGGACTGTGTTTGCCATTTCTAGGCTAATATGAGAAAAGCAGGAATCTTCTACACTTACCAAAAATTCTTTTCATTTTGGTGAAAAAGCACTTGCAGTTTTGATTGCTTGTAGAGATTATGCTGTGTCGAGATAAAGTCTAAGCTGAAACCATTTTCATGATCCTACACAAAGACAGTAATCTAAATGCCACCAAATGTGTCAAATTATATGCTAAAGCTATTTGAAAATTAATACTTCTGTTCAAATTGCATGACTGACTTTCTTCTTTACTCATAAAATTGCTGTAATAGCTGTAATAACTTTTATAAAACCTACAGTGGTCAAAACCTTTGTTTTTTAACTGATTTAAAATATGTATCTATTCATAAATAATTATTTGCAGAGTGAGGCTATTTCTGTGACTGTACAGCAATTCATTTATAAATTCTGTTTGATTTTATTTTTTATCAGTACTTCAGGATATGAAGCAACTAACTGTGGTGAAAAACTCATGGTTCACTTTAATTTAAGTAACATAGCTATCCAGAAGTTTTTTATAACACTGTTGCACAGTTAGTTTGCGGTCTTTGACAAGCTGTAAATTATTTGCCTAATTTAGGTACTGCTGGAATTTTAATACTAAATTTGCAAATAACTGACATGTATGGCTTTTAGAAAAGAAAAGCAAATGTGCAATGCATTTACATATATATAGATATAGATATAGATTAGATAGATATTAGATAGAGATATAAATTATATATATATATATATATATATATATATATATATATATATATAAATATATATATATATATATATATATATATATATATATATATTAGATATAGATATGTCCTGCAGATCTTATATGGATGACAATAGTCAAGAAGATACACCATTAAACTAAAAAATTCACATCAGCAAATCACTCTCAGATATAACTATGCAATAATAAAGCTGATAATGTCATCAACTTAAGAAATCAGCTATGACAGTATTCAGAAGTGTGCTACAGGAAATTAACTGAGAGAATAATTATTGTATAAAGATATGCTAGACAGGTATTGCAAGTTTCCAAATGTTTCAATGAAGCTGTAATTAAGTATTCAGTACTATTTATTCATAATGGCAAGAGGTGTAGGAAATCAGCAATATGATGTAGGGGAAAACTGAAGCAAGTTATTAACAAAGTAACGACAGTAAATCTTAGAAATTAATGAAAAAGATGCAGAAAAATGTAACGGAGCATAACAAATATTTGGTAGAATGATGCACTGAACATGAATATTGCTCTAAGGTAAGTCTTAGAAATTAATGAAAAAGATGCAGAAAAATGTAACAGAGCATAATAAATGTTTGGTAGAATGATGCCTTAACATGAAGGTTGCTCTCTTGCAATATCCATCATATGAAAGGAATATCATTTTTATATGTTTTACTTAAAATTAAATAGCTTTTTCATTTTGGGGGCTCAGAAGTGTGTGTGCTACTGCACATGTATTTAGCTATGACTTCTGTTAAGGTATGTGTAATCTGGCTATGTTCCTTCCTAAAACAGCATGGCATTAGACCTACTCATATGAGAGTAAGGAGACTGCACCTTATGACAAGTCTTCCCATAATTTTGCAAAGGCCAGAAATGGTGCTTCAGAGGAGGCTGTCTGGACTGCTGGATGAGGCACTGTGGAGTTGTTTCCTTTTGGCTCATGCAAACTTAGATGGCTGGTGCCAGAGATTGCCTGAATGAAACTGAAAGATGTGGATGGGTTCACAATAGAAAAAAGGTGTTTTTTTAAGAAATAAGTTTGTTTTTATTGTAGTTACATAATATTTGCTGTGTGATAAATCTTATTCATCTATGTGATGATGCTGCTCTCAGCCAACCTGTAGGACATCATGGCATTATATATTTTTTATGTATGTGTGTGTGTGTGTGTGTGTGTGTGTGTGTGTGTGTGTGTGTGTGTGTGTGTGTGTGTGTGTGTGTGTGCACGTGCGCACGTCTGGGAAAAGGAGTTGGAATATG
Organism: Protopterus annectens; assembly: GCF_019279795.1. Classification (NCBI taxonomy): domain Eukaryota; kingdom Metazoa; phylum Chordata; order Ceratodontiformes; family Protopteridae; genus Protopterus; species Protopterus annectens. The sequence continues at coordinate 1,698,696,119 of NC_056743.1, forward strand.
TTGACTGCATGTGCCTAACAGCAGTAAACTGAAATGTATTATTCTGGATGTATTTAGGTATTTTTTCATTCATTTAATCAAAATCAAACTTCCAAGAGGTACACAGTCACTAAAATGTCTGCAATTATTGGCACATTTGCATGTCTGCCTGTGAGATGCACAATTATCATAGCCTATTCATTTTTTTGTGGTTGAAAATGAGCCTGAATGAGCCTGTTCTCATTTGCTCAAGCTGAATAGTCATCCCTCTTGCTTTATATGACTGATGCACATTTTTCTGAAGCAAATAAGAATAATGTGACTGCTGTTAGTGTGAAACATATTTAAAATACATTACTGTGGCCATTTTTATCACAATCAACAAGCCAAATGTTTACTAAAAAATTATTTCCCAACATGTCTTCACATCTGCTAGCAAACAATATAAATGGTCTGCTCAATACAGTGGTGGCTGATGACTTCAAGGAAAGGGGAGCTGCTAGAATAACTGAATGTGTGCAGCAAACTGAAATGGAGAAGGGGTATTTCACAAGCAGGTCAGTGACCATTTACCTTTGATCAAACAGGTTGGCTCAGTCTCTTTCATCCAGTCTCAGTATCTGCTCATTCTACTCATTTTGTTGAATATGAATACCCCTCAGAGGTTAGACTGAGATGAAAATAAAAGCAAAATGGCCACAGTAATATATTTCAACTTATTGCACACACACACACACACACACACAAATATATATATATATATATATATATATATATATATATATATATATATATATATGTACACACATACACACAAAGTATGTCTTCTTACCTCTACCCATAAAGTACAGCCACCTGTATACACATCTCATGATTTTTCCTTGTGGGGAAAGTAAAAAAAAATATCACAGTACTGTATCATATCATGTTACCCCTAGACAGTATATTTCCCTTAGATAAGCTAAAGTGACCTTCAGTGAACACCTCTGAAATATGACTGTGAGTTAAGTTAAGGAAATAGTGACCACTCTGTCACCATCCTACACAAAAACTACAGTTACCACATGTTCATACCTCTGACCAGAGCCAGTTTCAGACAGGAAGAGGCAAAGACAAAGGTTGATGATGGGCCCCCTATGAATCTTCTGTCATACTTCCCTTATACATCCAAAGAATTGTTGGAGGAAGACAGAGATATATGTAAACTCCACAAAGAAGAACTCACAGTCAATAATTCAATCAGACAACAAAGCACTATGAGGTGAATATGCTACTCACTGTACTATTTTACCAGTGACCAGTTACTATCATACACATTATATCCAGATCAATATAGACACCCACTTATTGTGTATAGTGCTGATGTTAGGCTGTGGTGGAAAGCAAATAAATTATGGCCCACTTGTTACTTTTAGATATACTGTAACTCCCTTCTGACAGACACACACACACACACACACACACACACACACACACACACACACACACACACACACACACACACACACACACACAGAGTCATCCATAGACAGCTCCCATAATTATCAATTACAGCAACTCTATTGTATGTGCACATCTCACCATTTTTGATTTTGTTAAAAAAGGGCCACAGTAAAGTATTCTACCTAGCTTCACCCAACATACACTAGTTCTGCGCAGACAGAATAATGACTGTTTATCTTGAACAAATGACAGCAGAATCAGTCATTTTAATCTACACACACCCTGTACCCAGCAATTATAACTTCTTTGTTGGTTGTGCATACCTCAGATGTCTGACTATGAGACCAATTATGGGCACAATAATATATTTTAACTTTCTTATCAAGTATTCTGACATGCTTCACACAAATATGAATTAGCCCACAAAGCCATAATAATGATTACTTAACATGAGTTAATGACAGCATGCTCAGTTACTTTACAAATAAACTGAGGTGCCTTACTGTCCATTTTAAAAATGTGCTCATCCACCTTAAAGATAGACCAGTTGTTACTTATAATAGCCTTTACTACTGGATTACAATATTAAAAGAGTTTTAGGAGGGGGAAAAGACAAGACTCCCACTAGGATGAAAAAATGTGGGATATGCAATTTTTGTAAATATATTTTAGAGAATGGAACCATTATTTTAGACAATTATTGTGGCCCAAAGTTGTTTAAGTGAGAGTTAACTGTGAAACAAAAGGATTAGTTTACATAGCAGTTTGCAAGCAATGCAAGTATTTTATGTGGGTAAAAACTGTGAGAAAACGGTGTGATGGGATATATGAACATTTATATGGTATTAAAAAAGGGAATGTGAATAATGTCCTTGTGACACCCATGGCCTGGTCCAGCAATCAAGGAGCCTCAATCCTCACCACTAGCATCAGAGAAGGTGTCTCATATGAGAGGAAAGGATAACCAATACACAAAATAAAGTGTAATTTCCCTTAAGAGCACACAGAGATCACAGTCAGTCTGGGGCTGATTGCTCCCTTGCGCCCCAGGTCTCCAATAAGTCTCCCCACTGGCACAGCTATAGGATCCAGATCTCAGCCTAGCTGGCAAGCTAAAACCTCCAGTACCCTCTCTGTCCAGCCAGTGCTTCATGTCCCTACCCAAGTAACTGACACACACACACACTTTGAGATAAGTATTTATACAATGTCACAGACACTCCTGGGAAAGGCTGACACAGATTCTCCAGCTGTACCCCTATACCCAGACTATACAGTAGTAATTACTGCCACCACCAGCTAATAATTATCCACTACCCAAATGCCCTTAAAAGGGTGTCCAATGTATTACTGTGCAATATTAATATCCAATAGTAGTGTAACTTAAGCAATCATGGCTTATTGGAAGGGCTTATTACAGGATCACTTATAAGCATGCAATGTACTCTAGAGCTTAATTTATCTCTACATAAACCAGCCACAGTTGAAAGTGCTTAAAAATATTTAATAATAAATAATAAAAATACAAGACAATACTACTACACCACAGTGCTATTCAAGAGTTTAGAGATCACACAGAAACTTAAAATAATTAAGTAGTAAAAGCACATAGTCTAAACTTTTCTAATTCCTAGCTATTGCTACAAGAAAACACACTTCCAAGATAACTTACTTAAGAGAGCAGGCAGTGTTGTAGTGTTGTAGTGTTGTAGGTTGAATATCAAGAAAAAAATGCTTAATAATCTCTGGTTCTCACTGTTTAAATTGAAACTCCAGTTCTGATAAACATTACATCATCTATTTCACCCTTCCTGGAGCTCCCAGGCTACACATTAACTCCATTTACATTCTTTTACACTTAGATAAATAATAAAGGACATTCCACAAGTAAATTCTGGTCATTAACTTTAGCCTTAAAACAATAGGCAGGAAGCCTTTATTTAGCCGGACTGGAGCCGATTTGTAAAACATTAAAGGCAGTGATGAAATAATTTTAATTTCAAAGGACCAAAAGAAATGCTTGATTTAGCTTTCTTTACAGTAGATGGCAATGTTGCCACATTGTTTTAAGTTCAACATTCACATTATTTACAAATAATAGAATTATGTACCAAATTCTATTTGACTAGGCTGGCAGCCTTCACCCATCTCTACCAGTCTTCACAATCCTAAGCAAACATGCATTAGTTTGTGAAGACTTCACAAAATCTGAATTTGGAATTCTTGAGACAGTTTCTTTTAACATCCAAAGGGGACAATGGGAGAATAGAACTGTATACAGAGAATTAATATGGCAGATTTGGTTGGATGCTTCAACACTACTGGGTTTGAATGAACATATTTTTATTCTCACTGTCCTTAAGATGAGGGCTGCTAAATTTTAAGTAACAACTTTCATCCCAAAACTTCTGATTTTTAAGAATTTCAATTGAAATCTCTACTAGTATTCTTGCATTAGTGGTTATATGGTGCCTCAGTTTGTGTACGCAAGTATATTAATTATTCATGATTTTAATATATTTTAAAACAGTGAATTTGTTCCTGTTTCTTAATTGACTGGCTTTTTAATTAGTTGATATTTAACTGTATTTATATAACCTTTCATTTTTTTATTAACTTGTTCTGATGAAGTCCCATGCTGAAGGGAAGAAAGCATTTAACATTCCTTATTTAGTGATCAAATAAATGCTTTTATAATTATCTCAGCAACTGTCTTTCTGCACTTTTGGAGATTTATGGATTACAGATGAAATGTTTTGTTTAAACAGCTTACCAGGGAGTATGTGGACAATTTTTATTTACTAGTCATTATTTGTTGGTAACAACAAACCTATACCACTTTACTTGGAATTATTAAAAGGCTTCCAAATGGTTAAATCTAAGGGGGAACTATGAATCCATAGCATATACCTTCTCAGTACCCACTGGTTAAAAAACAAGCCATAATTTTAGTCACCCTCACTTTTAAGCCACCAAAAAAACACCCCCTCCATAAGTTCTGCTCTGGCTTTGGTTATTTATAACATTCAAATTTCATTCCTAAGTAACACCTCCTTATTCCACAGTACAGTGTGTTGCTCTCCTACTGCCAGTTTTCTTTTATATGATCCATTTTACATTGCTTTCTCAACCCCCCCCCCCACATTCAAGTATATGACCCCAGATAGCAGCTTTATAGATTTACAATCATTCTTTTAGTGAAGTGTTATTTTCAACACTATTCCTATTAAATGTCTCAGATATTAAGAATTTGAGATCATTCAGTGTGCTAGGATGCTTCCAGCAGTAATGGGCCCACCCCCCCCCATTCCAAGTTCAGTAGGATCTAATAGAATTGTCTCAGTAATGGGGAATTAAATGACTCAAACATGTGTGATCTTCAGAATTGGGAGCATATATATTCCCACTAGCTAAATGGTCTTTGTTTATAAATCCATTCCAAATCATCCATCTCCCTCTATTACCATGCATTGTCATAAGGGTGTTTATTATCAGCATAGGATGAAATAACAGTACCACTCCTTTACTGCCCAGCCCCCAGTGTGTGATCAGCCAGTAAGGGTTAGTCATCTGATTAAAGTTTGGGTACCTCATCTACTTTCATTTTTGCTTCTTCCAAGTCCTCTATATGGACTCCTTCCTTTCTGCACTGTTGAGCAATTCTCCTTCATATTGGGTATGTACATCCCCCCATATTCTGTAACATAATTTTATAACATCTTTATGTGTCACCTTAAAACACCCTTGAGCACTCACATCTCAGTCATCATCTTAGCACCCTTCCCTACCTCTGTTTCGATTTACATCCTCTGGGCTAGGAGATAGTGTGTAAAACTGTCCACTTTTGATGAGAAATGCCTGTGTCCACATTACAGATGTCCCTGATATCTGTTGTATCACAGTGTAGACATCTAATGGTGAGCTTTATTCCCCCTCCTCAGGGCATCCTGCCTCAAGACAAGATCAAATTATACTAATTTACATTAGTATATTTAAATCAAACAATATTAACAAAACGTATAAAAACAGAATTCAACCAAACTGGCTAAAATTTATGTCATCCATAAGTATGAAAAGGAATAAAATGAGACTGTGTTAACCAGACGTTACAGTTCATCTCAGTCCCAGTTTGTAAGATTCGCACATTGTCAGCATGAAGTGACCCTTGATAAGGAGCAATGATGCTTATTAAAGGTCTCCAGATATTAGGGAGATAAGGGGTATTATCTTTACTATTACAAACGCAGTACGTTATACAAGTACACATCATCCATAGGGTAGACAAATACCCTCTATAAGGTTATTCGTAGTCAGGGATCATCCCTCTGTGGTACTTCTGTCCAGTTTAACCAGACCATGGGCAGAATAGCAGTGTTCATCTATTGAATCATATGACCCAGAAAATATCTTCAGTTACGTCTTCTTGCTTGAGGGGCTGGATATCTCTGGACAGGTGATGTATTCCAAGGACCAACACCCTTCCATGGCCCCCTGTTTGTTTCAGGTTTCTGTCTACTATCCTCTGGAGATTTCCCCTGAAGGTGGCCTAGTTCCTTTGAGTCTCTTTTCCCTTGAGCTACTTGCTGTTTTTTTCTGGTACAGGGTATGGTTGATATGACTGTCCAACTCACTATGTTGTAAAAGAAGGCATAACAACGTACCCAACACTCTAGTCATAGGTGACTCTATAATCAGGCACACTGATGTTCCACTCACCAGGCTAAACAAGGAGAAAGTTACTGTCAGCTGCCTGCTGGGTGCCAGGATCCGCCGCATAACGCATTCACTCAGGTCACTCCACAACAAGTATAAATATGACTCTGTCATTGTCCATGGTATGAATGACCTGAGACGTACCTCCTTGGACTACATGAAAAGGGACATGGAGGAGCTGTCCGATCTTGTAGCCCAGGCAGGTATGACCCTAGCCCTGAGTAGCATCCTGCCATCACCCAGAATGATACCACAGTACAAGGACAAAATGACTGACTTCAACAATTGGCTAAGCTTCTGGTGTCATTCTAAGGGGATCCAGTATCTGTCTGTCTGGGATGACATGATCGACAAGCCACGATGCTTTGCCAGAGATGGCCTGCACCTGTCGCCCTGGGATTCCGGATACTGGCTAAGGCTCTAGCCACCCCTATAGTGCCTTTTTTAGGCAAGGTTCAAATGACAAATTCACCACCCTAACAGGTACAGGCAAGAAGAATCTGAGGGTATTGCTACTCAATGCTAGAAGTCTAAACCTCAAAATGCACTCTCTCGAGGCACTCCTTAAAATGGAGAACATCGACATCTGTGCAGTGACAGAGACCTGGTTCAAGACTCCAGAGAGTACCACTGCATTACCAGGCTATAATTCATACCACACCTTTCGGCCACCTAACCTGGACCGAAACACTAAAGGTGGAGGTGTGTCCATATTCATTAAGGATATCCACACCTCCAGGCTAGTTGCTCAGCATAATGCATCCGAGATTATCCAAGTGCAACTAACTCTGGGCAAGACTGCAATCCAAATTGTAGCTTGCTACAGATCCCCCACCATGCCCCAGGATTCCCACTCCTCATTTCTTAATACACTGGAAAATATTAGGGTACAACCTAACACCCTAATAATGAGCGATTTCAACTACCCTACCATTAACTGGGAAAACTACTCATGTACCAACTCTTGTGCTCAACATTTTCTGGAATTCATAAATTCCAATGCCATGGATCAACTTACCCACACCATCACCAGGGGCAGCAATATCCTAGACCTGGTTATTACCAAAATGGGCAACCGGTGCTCCACACCAGAGGTCAATTCCTTGTTGGTCATATCCGACCATAAGCTAATCACCCTAGACATCCCCATCCCCTCCCCCCCATTAGGGAAACCACAGTAAAAAATTTCTCCAAAGCCAACTTCACGTTTCTTAAGACAGAAGTGGCAAACTTCACGACACTCATGCTGACGGACAATAGAGGTATGACTGCTGAATCCTACACAAATGCACTTTATAAGCACTTATATGACTGCATGGATCGTGCAATCCCTAACAGAACCAAGATGCTATCCTCCAAAAAAAGGAAGCCAATCTGGTGGTCCCCTGCCATAAACAAACTCTACAACAGAAGAAAGAAACGGTTGCAAAAAAGAGTAAAATCCCATGATTGGTCAGCTTCAGTAAGAAACTGAGATCCCTCATAAAATCCCCCAAAGCTAGTTATGAAAACAAAATCGCCACTGACTCTGAAGACAACCACAAAGCATTCTTTAGCTATGTCAAGAATCTCAATGGCAACACTCAGATCTGCTCTGAGTTACAGCACAACGGCATTAAATATACAGAACCAACGGATATTGCCAACATCCTGGCAGATAAGTTCAGTGCTAACTTTACCCCTCTGCCATCCCCTAAAGGGCCCATCTCTATACCAGAAGAATGCAAAGTTCCTGTAATCACGGCTGCACAGGTACAAAACACACTATCCAAAGCCAAGAACACAGCATCCATGGGACCCGACGACATCCCAGGCTGTGTTCATAGGTTCATAGGTTCATACTAGGCTATCTGCCCTAGGGCATTTATAAACCTAGCCAGAGTGTGTTTGGCTTTCGCCACCCATTTTAAATTAATTTTGCTATGCCCTTTTTCGAGGTTAGTATACTGTGCCTCTGTCTAACATTGACACAGAAGTGATACCCGGGGTAAACCTACGATCTCTCATCCACTCATCAAGATTCCACTTGAAGAGAGTCAATGAGAGACTCTGCCTAACCTGGACTGGGATTTTATTCCAGAGTGAAGGGAGCCTCTGGGTTATGAATCTGTCCCTCCAGCATGTCCTATTTATTTCAGTGCTGAAGTTCAAGTCTCTTGAGCGCGTAGCTCGATGGGATTTGGATTTTCTGAGGTGCAGCATGTCCATTAATTCCGGGTTGGACATGGCTTTATAGGTCAGGCACAGATCGCCTCTGAGCAGGCGGTATGCCACTGAGTAGAGCTGGAGTTTCTTTAATCGGGCAGCATATGGCATCTGTTTGAGCCCTTTGATCCTCTTGGTGAGGTACTTTTAGGGTCTTTCCAGTTGCTGCAGGTGTCTGGTAAGGTACATCCCAAAAGGGGCATTTTACTCAATTATGGGCCTGATGAGGGATGAGTAAAGAGGCACGATGACCTCCCCTGATCTAGATGTGAATCCCTTCATGATTAGGTGGGCTATATAAAATATTTTTCTAACCACTTTGGCCACGTGGTTGCCAAATGAGAGACTGCTATCAACTTGGGTCCCCAGGTCCCTAATTACTTCTTCTGTACTTAATGGATTACCACCTTTGTGGTAATTTGTGGGCACTTTGTTTTTGCCAGAGGGGATGACTATACACTTTTTGGTGTTTAGCTTGAGGCCATGGCTCTGGCACCAATTGTCTGTTTCTATGAGGCCCTTTTGGAGGATGATTGTGTCGGCTGAAGAGTCAATTATTGTGCCAAATTTGCAGTCATCTGCGAACTTGGTCAGCCACAGTCCTTCCGTGTTGGCCTGTACCTCCGAGAAATATATACCAAACAAGAGAGGTCCCAGGACTGAGCGTTGTGGGATGCCACTTGTAACTGGTCTGGAGTCTGACATGGCTCCAGCAATTCTAACCATGTGGGTTCTGTCCTTGAGCCAGTTTGCAACCCATCTAGTGACGTAGGGGTTTATATTTAAGCTGGTGAGCTTATCTATAATGCCCGAGTGGGGTATTGTATCGAAGGCTTTTGCGAGGCCCAGGTAGGCTGTGTGGACCACCTTCCCCTCATCAATGGCCTTGGTGACTGTTTCAAAGAAATCAATCAGGTTTAAGAGGCAGGATCTGCTCTTAACAAAGCCGAACTGAGTAGGATCCAGTGTCTGTAGGTCCCCAATATCTTTATTTATGAGGTCCATGATGATCCTTTCCATAGCTTTGCAGACCAAGCTAGTCAGGCTTATGGGGTGACAGTTTCCAGGATCCATTGAGGCACCACCTTTGTGGAGGGGGACCACTGTTGCTGTACGCCACTGTTTGGGTACATATCCTGTAGTAAGGCTGAGATTGAACAGTAGTTTTATGTTTGGGTTTAGCTCTTCTTGGAGTTCATGTAGGATGCAGCCCGGGACACCGTCTGGTCCCATTGATGCTGTGTTTTTTGCTTTGGAGAGGGCGGCTCTTACCTGAGCATCTGAGATGTCAGGGGGGCAGCACTCTGCTGGGATAGATATTTGCCCTTTTGGAGGGGAGGGGGGAGTTTGCTCTGGACCTGTCAGCTAGGATGTTGGCAATGTCTGTGGGTTCGGTGTATTTTTTGTCATTTTGGACTAATTCTGAGCATATCTGGGAATTCCCACCCAGGTTCCTAACATAACTAAAGAAAGCCTTGTGATTATCCTTAGTGTCCTGTGCAATTTTTCTCTCGAAGCTGGCCTTAGACGATTTTATGAGTGCCCATAGTTTTTGGCTAATACTGATCAGAGATGCCTTCCCTTTTTGGGATTTTGCTCTATCATGTAGTAGCTTCCTCCTTCTATTGTATAGTTTGTTTATGGCTGTGGTCCACCAGACAGGACGTCTGCCTTTGGAGGATTGGGTCTTGGTTTTATTTGGGATTGCATGATCCATGCATTCCTGAAGGTGTTCGTAGAATGCGTTTATAAAGGATTCTGTGGTCTGGGCCATATTTTCCACAGGCCCGGGGGCTTTGAAGGATTCCACCTCGGTTTTGAAGAGTGTGAAATTTGCTTTAGAGAAGATTTTCACTGTGGTTTTCTGGGCAGGGGGTGGGGTCAGGATGTGAATATCCAGTGAGATTAGTTTATGGTCTGATCTTACCAGTGAGGGATACACTTCTGGTCTGGAGCATAGAGCCCCCATGTTGGTGATGATCAGGTCTAGTATGTTTTCCCTCTTGTGGGAGTGGTAACAAGTTGTTCCATAGCATATGAGTTTATAAATTTTGGGAACCTTTGGGCTAGGGTGTTGGAGCTAGAGTAATGCTCCCAGTCTATGTTTGGGTAGTTGAAGTCGCCCAATATAATGGTGTTTGAAGATACCATTGTATTTTCCAGTGTTCTCAGGAAGGCCGAGTGGGGTTCCTGGGTTTGGGAGGGTGGTCTGTAGCAGGCTATAAACTGGAATGCAGTTTTACCCACTGTTAGTTGCACATGGATAGTCTCTGATGCTTCGTGCTGTACCACCAACCTGGAGGTGTGGGTATCTTTGACGAATATTGATACTCCCCCTCCTTTTGTGGTTTGGTTCAAGTTTTGGGGCCGAAAAGCATGGTATGAGGTATAACCTGGTAGTGCTGGGGTGATATCTGGAGCCTTGAACCAGGTTTCTTTTACTGCACAGATATCGATGTTCTCCATGCTAAGGAGAGTTTCGAGTGCATGCATCTTGAGGTTTAGACTTCTGGCGTTGAGTAGCATTACTCTTAGTTTCTTATCCCTTGTGATACCTATGGAGGTGGGTTTGTCTTTTGAGCCTTGCCTAAAAAAGGCACTAAGGGGGTAGCAAGAGCCTTTGCCAATATCCGAAAGCCCAGGGGTGACAGTTGCAAGCTGTCCCTAGCGAAGCATCGTGGCTTGTCGAGCATGTCATCCCAGGCTGACAGGCATTGGCTCCCCTTTGAATGACACCAATACTTAAGCCAATTGTTGAAATTGATCATCTTGTCTTCATATTGTGGCATCATTCTTGGTGAGAGTAAGATGCTACTCAAGGTCAGGGTCATACCAGCCTGGGCTACATGCTCAGAGAGCTCCTCTATGTCTCTTTTCATGTAGTCCAGGGAGGTACATCTCAGGTCATTCACACCAGCATGAACAATGACTGAGTCATATTTGTACTTGCCTTGGAGTGACCTGAGTGCTTGTGTTACATGGCGGATCCTAGCACCCGACAGGCAGCTCACCGTGACCTTCTCCTTGTTCAGCCTGGTGAGCGGGACGTCAGTGTGCCTGATGATAGAGTCATCTATTATAAGTGTATCAGGTGTGTTGTTTAGCCTTAAGGGCTGTGACTGTTCGGCACACTGGATTTGTAAGCTATGTGTGCACGTGTTTTGTTTTGGGGTAGCGGTTGCTTGGGTGTTTGCTTTGGAAATCTCTGCTGCTTAGGCAGATTTTTATTTAGAGCCTCCGAGTATATTTTTGCGTGTTTATGTGTTTGGTTTGCTGTCGTGGTAGGTCTATGTGAGACTGGAATTGTAGTGAGTGTGGTTTCCTTCTCCTCCTGACTGGTTACACCAGTACTGAGTTGAGAGAGCTTAGCCTCCAGTTTGGCTATATGGTTGCATCTCTCACATGTGTTAGAATTTGTTGGGAGGAGGAGAGGGTTGTCTGTGTACATGAGGCAGTTGTAACATTGCCTCAAGATTCCCAGATTCACCAGCTGGACCGGACAGGAGATTGACAACTGACCTTTGGACATGCTAGAATAGTACTGGGAATTCCTTTATAATTGAAAAAAAGGGCCAATGGGGAACAACGTACTCAAGGGGAGTTTGTGAGGGTGTAGTGCTTTTAATTTTTTAGTGCTGACTTATATAATTGCTTTAGTGAGCAAGTACCAGGTAACTTAAATGCAATGTGTTACAGGTAACTTAAAAGCAAAAACGACAAACAGTAACTTTCTTTGAAGTGAAACAAGGAAATAAGTACAGTAAGCAATGCAGATATCACTAGGGATCCACAGAAGCACTGAAAAGCTGCATTTTAGGTGGAATTAGCGTTTCAGCGAAATAACAAGCAAACAAACAACAAGCATACAAACAAAGCTAGATTCAGCAAACCTGGATCTAGTCTATGCTACAGCAAACAAGGTGTACCCGTTTCAGTAAGAAGCAGTTCAAATATGCAGGCACTATAAGCCTTTAACCAGAAATTCCCAGCTCAGAAGGGCAGAGTCCAGCCTCTCCTCCCACAAGAGTGCAGACCACGAACCATCTTAATGTAAAATAACTGGCCTGAAGCCCAAGTGCTTAAACCAGAATTAATACACTTTTAGAATAACAGACACTGAGCCCTCAATCAGCAGTTCCCAACTTAGAAGGATGTAATCTACATGTTCTGCCACTACAGTGCAGACCACAAACCTTCTTAAAGTAAAACAACTGGCCTGAAGCCCAAATGCTTAAACTAAAAGGCTTAGAATGAGTTACACCAAGCAGTGATAAATACAATTGAGTACTTTTAAGATGACGCAAAAGCAAAATAAAGTAGGAAGAAACACAAATACAGTCAAAGCAGATACATTTTTTTTTTTTCACAACTGAACTTCTTAGGCAACAGAAGGTTGAAACCTGAGACAGCTTTTAAGAAATAAATCTCAAAAGAACCAATAAGGTGCTTAGTCTAAGCTGTAGTCCAGGTGACCTCAGTCAGCCAATGACCTCAAACAAGTCTCTCTCACTGAAATGTCTGATGGCTTTGGCTAAACCAAGATGTCCCTGAATATGTGCTCAGACACACAGCCTCCACAAACACTAGGCCCAAATACAAGCCTGAATATAGAAATGCTACAAATATCCCCACTACTTAGAACAAACTGCAGAAATGTTTCTCACAGCTGAAAAGCAGCAGTGAGCCTTTAAATGAAAGTTTTAAACAGCTAAAGGAGCCTCTAGAAAAAAGAGTTTAACTGCAACAAGTTATCAGAAACAAACAACCCAACAGATGCTTAATAAAAGTGGACAATTTCCAGTTAATACATCACACACAGTGAAACTAGCTAGAAAAATACACAGTACACAAAGTGCTATAAATAACAAAGAAATAAAGAACAAAATAAACAAAAAACAGGATACTTAATGTTATATATTTTAGCTCCGTATTTCCTCAGTGTCCTTCCTTCGATTAGCTCAGTGTGAAATCCTCTCTGTGCTCCATTTAAATTCTACATGAACTACAGAACGAACTGGCACCCCACCTAAGTACCATGTTCAATCATAGCCTCACCTCAGGCTATGTGCCCACTGAATGGCGCACAGCAACAGTTATCCCACTCCACAAAGGGGGAGCCACCACAGATCCCGGAAACTACCGCCCCATTAGCCTAATGAGCCTGGTCTGCAAGGCTATGGAGCGTATCATCATGGAGCTTTGTTAAGAGAAAAAGTTTTAAAACATACTGTTATTGTCTTTTTCCTCTTCTTGCAAAGTGAACATGTTATTTGTTGGGATATGCCTATCAAAGATGGGTCTCATCTGTGAACAAATTGCAGCATTACTTATGAACCTGAATAATAACTGTTTTCTGCATTTCAGAATAAAGAGATTTGGTTATAGCTTGGTGAAGCCTGGGATAAAGACGCATGGCCGAGTAAGAGTTAATTTACTGAAGCAGGCTGTGTGTCCTGGAAAATTTGAGCTACCATTGTTGAACTGAACATTCTGTACTTCTTGAACATTCTGTACTAACTGTTGGTTTGAGGTGATTTGTGACAAACATGTTTATCCTATATGTTTTTCATAGCCAACTGTCAACGGTCATAAATGTAACAAAAAGTTGTTTTGCTTGCAGTATAAAAGTTGATGTCAGTAAACAAGTTGACCAGAGGAGATCATCTTGGCCAACATGCTGTGTAATCTGGTTAGCTGTTAATAAAGAAGTTTTTTCATCACCTGAGGCAGATGTGACTCGTTTGAATTTTTCTTCTGACATTTTGGTCCTTCGGACCGGAAACCTCTACGAAGATACGGATCAGACCGAGAGAGAGACAAAAAAACCTGTGCAGGTGAGGGTTTCTCATCTTAAGATTCCCTCGACTGAAAGCCCTCCGACTGATTTGTCGTTGAAAGGAGGCCGGCCACTCTCTGATCCCTATCTGAGGGACGGTTTCTGAACCAAAAGGGGAAATGGAGTCTCATCTGGTTCAGGTAGGATGAAAAATAAATTTTCTTTTAATTTAATTTAACCTTGTCGACAAGGGTTTTATTTTTAGTTAAGGGTGGGTAGGATTACTTGTTAAGATTCTTTTGTTAGGATCACCCATTAAGATAGCCCCATTTTATAATAAGCCCTGTAAAATAACTTTGATACAGTCCTAAAATAAGAAATCTAGGGGAAACATGGGTTTGAGTTGCTGCAAGTGTGAGAGTGATGTCTGCTTAAATGTTGATGCTAAGTATATGAAAGGTTTAAACAAAAATAATGTTAAATTTTTGAAAAAGTGGAAGTTGAAATATGATTTTGATGGTACTCTGAATAAGAATGCCTGTGCAAAATTGATTAGGGATTTGAAAAGAGATTCGGGAACTAGAACTAAAAAGCAAAGACAATTGGGATTTCCCCAAGCACAAAAATGGTTAGAAGAAGCAAATAGACGAGCTATAAAAGAAAAACAGTGCCAGGAAAAAGAAAAAATAAATCAAAAGGGATCACTGGTGCCAAGTGGAAAAGTAGCTTTATTTTTAGATAAGGAGGATGAGCATACAGTTTGTATTGTACAAAGGCAGGCAAGTGCCCCACCGTATGGGGAAATTGCTGCTGCCGTACCGGCGGAACCTCCTCAATATCAGTCTGAAGATGTGGGATCTGTACAGCAGGGTGGGTTATTGGCTGCTCAAGGAAGCATTGTGACCCCTCCAATTTACCCGCAAATTCCCGTAGTACCCATGGTTGCTTTGCAACAGGTAGACCAACCTAAGCAGTTAAGGTCAGGACCAGCAGGGCAAGGATGTTGGGCCATTAAACTTTCTGACTACTCAGAAGTTCTTCCCTTAATACAAGTTGCAAACCCACAAGCAGGGGATGTTGGACAAGAGCCAACTATTTTAGTTTATCATCCCTGGGCTAGAGAGGATATAAAATGAGCTACAGATGGTATTCCTCATCCCAAGGTTAATTTTCAAAAGTTTTCTGAGGACATAGTTGGTATGCGTTTAAGTTATCATCTAAATGGTTTAGAAGTAGAACAAGTAGTGTGACAAATCCTGGGTCCAGATTGGCACTTAGTTTGTGGTACTTGGACATGTAAGGCAGATGACGGCACTACATTAAAGCATAATTCTGGGGTGTTAGACACATGAGTCACTGATCTTTTAAAGAGAATTTCTGATAAGTGGCGTCCAAGAGCAGATTGGACAGTAATACATCAGTGCATCCAAAATGATGATGAATCTGTACATCACTATATTGTAAGATTGACAGAAGTGTTCATTAACCATTGTGGAATGATGATTCCGCAGGATCAGACCAATGATAGTCCGTATGAACAGCAATTGAAAAATGCTTTTCTTAAGGGTTGTAGGGCTCCGATAAGTAGTTTTATAGCTAAGCATATGGTAGATTATAGAACATGTAGACTGCAACCTTTGTTTGAATATGCACGGCATGCTGTGTGGCATTTCAATTTAAAAAAGAAAAAGAAAGTACAAGTGGTAGCAGTAGGGGTTGATGGTAGTATATTCTTGGTACAGGACCAAAGGGGGCAAGGGTGCTGTGGTGGCATAAAAAAAATGGGGGCCCAAAATGGGACACTTTAAATAAACTGGGTGGACATTCAGAGGAATATCAGGGGAGGTTAAAATGTGGAGAATGTTTTAAGTGTGGTAGAAGTGGGCATTTCGCTGCCGACTGTGAAGAGTGGCAACATCCCCCACAGCTTAAGAAGAAGGGCTCCGCATGACTATAATGATAGTAAAGGAAGGCGCCAAATTCATTATTGTGATTATTGTAGAGAAGAAGAAAGTGAGAATGATTGTGATGATGATGAGGCAGACACTCTCTGCGATGAATGTCAGAACACTCAGAAGGAAGGGCAGGATTGTGACTGTGAAGTCATAAACCTGGCAAATTTGGGTATTGCTATGCATCTAGATCAAAAACCCATGATAGAGTTTTTGGTTGAGGGACAGAAAGTGGAGTTTTTATGTGATTTAGGTGCATCGCGTACACTTTTGGGTCCAGCAGTTCTGCCCCCGAACTGCGAGACGGACGTGTTTGTCCTTGTGAAAGCGGCAAACGGGAAAATCTATAAGGAACCACTGTCTCATCCTCTATTGTTCACAGATCCACAAACAAACCAAGCTGTTAGGTGTAGGATAATTATATCGAAAGTTTGTCCAGTTAATTTGCTGGGAAGAGATTTGATGCATTTGTTTGGAATAGCAGCAATTCCCACACCTAAAGGCATTGAGGTGAAAAGGTTAGCGGATGGCTTGGTGGTACAGGGAGTACAAGACTTGTTTTACTGGTATAGCCAGGGCTTGATTTCAAACGGGCTGGGGAGGGTTGATACAGATTTGATCAACCTAGCTTTAAGTAAATCTAGGAGCGAGTCACCACAGGTTGCGGCGCACTTACATTGTACAATGTTCTATAGAAAGGCCCCTGGTCCGGATAAAGAATTTGAAAAAGAATTCTTTAAGCACAAACGTGCAAGGATAATTTTGAATGATATGTTTTGGGATACGCACGGTAATACAGTAGTGACCTGTACTTTGACTAAGGAAATGATTTTTTTATATCGCTCAGGTTATAGCCCACATATTTCAATTACTAAAGCGGTGGGGACACATTTGGTAGATTTGGCGAAAAAGGTAACGAAATGGCACACAATGTCCGAAAGTCAATTGAAAGATCAACAGATCTAGCTACAAAGATTAAATTGGGTGACTTGGGCACAACCAAGTGTGCACTTCAGGGATGACAAAACAGAAAGGGCATGACAAATCCTCCTAACCCAAGAGGAAGATAGTGCGTCAAGTGCCTTACCTGTAGATTTATGGTCAAAAGGTAAAGGGGATGTAGGACTGATGAAAACAGCAGGTGAAGTTTGTATAACTCCAAAGTCAGGTTTTAGACCTCGTAAGCAGCAATACCCGCTAAGTAAACAAGCAGAGGAAGGAATTAAGCCAGTTATTGAGCAGCTAAAACAGGTAGGAATTCTTGTTGAATGCCCAGATTCGCCCTGCAATACTCCGTTGTTTCCTGTAAAGAAACCAGATGGGTCATGGAGGTTAGTTCAGGGTTTACAAGCAGTTAATTTGGCTGTGATCCCAAGAGCACCAGTGGTCCCTGACCCCTATACATTACTTAATGATTTACTACCTCAGCACAGATATTTTTTTGTCATAGATATAAGCAATGCTTTTTTTCTCCATACCACTACATAAGGAGAGTAGATTTTGGTTTGCATTCACTTATCAAGGTAAAAGATACACCTACACCAGATTGCCACAGGGCTATTGTGAGAGTCCGACAATATTCGCACAAGAAATGGCTGCGAATTTTGCTCAGTTTGTTCCCCCAGTGGGAAGCCAGGTTCTGTTGTATGTAGATGATATTTTGTTGGCCTCACCCATGCAGGAAGGTTGTAAAAGGGATACCCTTGTCCTTAGTTTTTTAGCTGAGCAAGGACATAAGGTAAATAAAGAAAAGTTACAATTGTGGAAAGCACAAGTAAAGTACTTGGGTTATTTAATTTCGCAGGCAGGTAGACAATTTGAGAACAAAAGAAAACAAGCAATTCTTGAGGCACCTATGCCCACAACTAAGCAGGAGATGATGTCCTTTTTAGGTGTGACTAATTTTTGTAGAAGTTGGATCCCTAACTATGCTGAAGAAGTAGGGCCATTGACCGCACTAATCTGACACTCCCATGGCAGCTAAAAAATGATATACAGTGGACAAATACGGCAATACAGGCATTTAATAGAGTTAAGCAATTGATAGCAGGATCCTCTGTTTTGGGTTTTCCGAACTATTCTAAGCCGTTTATACAAATGGTTGATTGTAAGGGAGGATATATGACTTTGGTTCTGGTACAAGTACATGGGGATAAACAGAGACCGATAGCTTTCTACTCCTCCAGATTAGATCCTGTTGCAAGGGCATTGCCGCATTGTGTTCAAGCTGTAGTGGCAGCCACCATGGCAGTACAAGCCTCAGCATCATTAGTTTTGTTTCACCCATTACAATTGCGGGTTCCACATTCAGTAGCTAGTATACTTTTGCAAGATAAGATAACCTTTTTATCTCCTAGTCGACATTTCTCATGTATGACAGTGCTGCTGACACAGCCTCATATGACCATAGAAAGATGTACTACTCTTAATCCGGCGACACTTTTGCCGACTCCAGAAGAAGGTACTCCACACGTTTGTTTCGAGTGCATTCATGACAAAGTGCTTCCGGAACCAGATTTAATGGATATTCCATTGGTAGATTCTGATCTCGTTTTGTTTGTAGACGGATCAGCAAAGAAGGACACTGTAGGAAAAACACTAGTAGGGTATGCTGTCACCACAGAAACTGAAGTTTTGGAGGCAAAGAGATTGTCAAACATTTATTCTGCACAAGCAGCTGAGTTGGTGGCTTTGACTCGAGCTTGTACCTTAGGGGAGGGTAAAAAAGTGACAATTTATACAGATAGTCAATATGCTTTCTCCACTGTACATGTTTTCACTCAACAATGGAAGAATAGGGGAATGGTTACTGTGACAGGCAAACCAATAAATCAGAGATTTAATTTTACAGTTGTTAGATGCAGTGCAACTACCACTTCAGATAGCGATATGTAAATGTTCCGCACATACCAACAGAAAAGATCCTGTCTCCAGGGGAAATGCCCTTGCTGATATGGCTGCAAAAAGGCAGCTCAAGAAAATTATTTGCTTTTGCATGACAATGATTTAGAGCCCGGACACGTCTTAGACTTAGAGACACTAAAAGTAATGCAAATATTGACAACACAGAAGGAAAAATGTCGTTGGGTAAAATATGGTATCACTCAACAGGATGGGTTGTATAGGGCATCAGATGGCAAAATGGTATTACCCTCAAACCTTTTTAGGTATGCGGCATTGGTTAGCCATGGACCTGCCCATGTAGGAGTACAGACGATGATTCAAATAGTGTCTAAGGTGTTTTGGTGTAAAGGGTTTTCAACTTATGCAAAGCAATTCTGTTTATCTTGTTTATTACGTGCAAAGTATCATGCTCAGGGGGGGATTAAAAAGTCTCAGCAGGCATTCCCCACCCCTCCATATCCATTCCACACACTCTGTATGGACTTTATTGAATTGACACCCTCAGAGGGAAAAAGGTTCTGTTTAGTCATTATTGATGCTTTTTCTAAATGGGTAGAAGCTTTTCCAGTAAAGCACCCGAATGCACAAACAGTAGCAAAGCTTTTGACTACAGAAATAATTCCCTGATTTGGTTTACCAAGATGCATTTACAGTGATAATGGGTCTCATTTTGTTAACCAGATTGTTCAGAAATTGGGTCAAGTGTTTCAAATTGATCTTAAATATCATTGTGCTTACCATCCCCAATCAGCTGGACTGGTGGAAAGACACAACAGTGTCTTGAAGAGTAAGCTCCGCAAACTGATGGCAGAAACACACAGATCATGGACTGCGTGCCTTCTGTTAGCACTCCTGTATATGCGAATCTCACCTTCCTACTAAGGACTTACACCATTTGAACTTTTGTTTGGGAGACCATATTACGTCCCGCAGTGGCAAGGATTGTTGCCAGCGGAACGTGAGGGGGGTGAGGATCTAGCGGGCTGCTAAATGTCAAATCTCTTGTAACCAATGACTCCTTTGCAGATTCCAGAAATGAAACCTTGTTAAGTGTGGCACCTAGGGACTGGGTGTGGATCCAAATTGTGAAGAGAAAGAATTGGTCATCCCCCAGGTGGGAAGGCCCATACCAAGTACTAATCCCGACACCTATGGCTGTAAAGATCGCTGAGAGGACTTTGTGGATTCATATCACCCACTGTAAAAAAACTCAAGGCTCTTCCTTCTACCATTGATGTTGGTCAAACTCCACCGGACTTCTGAGCACAAAGTCTGGCTACAAAGGGGGATTAGCCCAATAGGGGTTAGTTCATCTCAAACCCAGTGAAGAAACCAATGGCGCGAGGTAGTCCTTAGGGAGGATGGCCATGTTCAATTGGTACTTGAACTGTCACATGATGATGATTTTGGTGGTGAAAGTAACTATGTCCATACGAGAAGGAACAGTTGCAAGAGAAAAAGGAATGGTGGTGCTGCAAGCGCAAACAGGTGTTACTACTGTGTTTAAGGTGAAACTTTGTGAAGGAATTTTGGACTGTTCTAAATGGAACAATAATAATTTCTTGACTCATACAAAATACTTGTGCAATAGAGACTATACATCCTGGTCAAATGTTTTGTGGTCAACAGATGTGAATGGATGGGAAACAAGTGGTGCAGTGATACCAGAGAAAGATAAAAGCAGGCAACAAAGAATAAAAATTGCGCATTCCCAAGGTACCGAAGTAATGACTATAACCACTGTGTCACCACAAGAAAGTGATTCAGGAGTTTATGGAATCAGAGTGTCTCTTCCAACTAGAACTGATCCTTTGAGGACCCTCCAACTTAAAGTACAAAGCCTTAAGAATGCGACAAGTAAAGCAGATTTTGCCTTCACAGAAGAAGAACAATTGTTACTCAAGACAGGATTCGTACACCATAATGAATGGTTATCTTGGGTTAGATATAGTACCCGAGAAGCACATCATGAGAACTGTATTTCTTGTGCTGGAGGTAAACCACAATTAGCAACAGTCCCATTGATGCGAGATGAAGGTAACCTAACGTGTCTGTTAAAATTATTCTTCAATAAAACTGAAGATAAATGCAAAAATGAAACTCAGCATTTTCCAGTCATAAGCAAATTTGAGAAACCGCCTGCAGAGATTTCCTATCCAGGTTCGTATATGTGCATTTCCAGAGATGGCACAGGGAAGAATGATGGCAATATGGGACAGAACTATTGCAATGTTACTGTGAATGGCAATGAGAATCCATTTCTGGAGAACCAAACTCAGTTTAGCAGACGTATGGTGGTTATGTGGAGACAACAAACTCAAATCAAGGCTTACGATTCCCTGAAAGGGAACTTGTGCACTTGTAAAGTTAATTCTGCCATTCTACATTTTCCGAGTTCCAGCAAGCAGTTTCGTAAGAGAACCTGAAATAAAGCCGAAGTGGTTGGGTAGGAGAAAAGGGCACCAAAGCAATCTTTTGATAACGGTGTCTACATCGATAGCACTGGCGTACCAAGAGGTGTACCTGATAAATACAAAGCAATAAACCAAATAGCAGCTGGTTTTACATCCATCTTTGTCTGGATTCAACCTAATAAGAATGTGGACTGGATCAACTACATTTACTATAACCAGCAGCGTTTTGTGAACTATACCAAAGATGCACTGAAAGGAATTGCTGAACAACTGGAGGCCACTTCAGAGGTGGCATGGCAGAATCGAATTGCATTGGATATGCTCCTGGCTAAAGAAGGAGGAATTTGCAGGATGTTTGGGACTTTCTGTTGTACATATATTCCAAACAACACTGCGCCTGATGGAAGTATCACTCGAGCTTTGAAAGGTTTGGAGATGTTATCCGAAGAATCGGCAGAGAACTCTGGGTAAGTAATCCCTTTGCAGACTTTCTACAAGTGTGGTTTGGAAAATGGAGTCATCTCATCAGCAGTTTCCTGGTGTCCATTGGAGTCGCTGTGGCTATCGTGGTGGTATGTGGTTGCTGTTGTATACCCTGTATCAGAGGTCTTCTACAAAGACTGGTTGATACTGCTGTTACAAAGACGATGTACCAGCAATTGCAACAGACTGGTGAAAGTGAATACATTGAAATGTGACGTTTTGCAAATGTTTTTGAAGTTTAAAAGTTTGTCTTGCTAATGAAGTAATGTATGCAAAGAAAAACTTAGTTTTTACCATATATTGCTGAAATTAAAAGACAAATAAAAGTGTTTCAGGGGGGAAATGTTAAGAGAAAAAGTTTTAAAACATATTGTTATTTGTCTTTTTCCTCTTCTTGCAAAGTGAACATGTTATTTGTTGGGATATGCCTATCAAAGATGGGCCTCATCTGTGAACAAATTGCAGCATTACTTATGAACCTGAATAATAACTGTTTTCTGCATTTCAGAATAAAGAGATTTGGTTATAGCTTGGTGAAGCCTGGGATAAGGACGCACGGCCGAGTAAGAGTTAATTTACTGAAGCAGGCTGTGTGTCCTGGAAAATTTTGAGCTACCATTGTTGAACTGAACATTCTGTACTTCTTGAACATTCTGTACTAACTGTTGGTTTGAGGTGATTTGTGATAAACATGTTTATCCTATATGTTTTTCATAGCCAACTGTCAATGGTCATAAATGTAACAAAAAGTTGTTTTGCTTGCAGTATTACTTATGAACCTGTTTTGCTTGCAGCATTACTTATGAACCTGAATAATAACTGTTTTCTGCATTTCAGAATAAAGAGATTTGGTTATAGCTTGGTGAAGCCTGGGATAAGGACGCACGGCCGAGTAAGAGTTAATTTACTGAAGCAGGCTGTGTGTCCTGGAAAATTTTGAGCTACCATTGTTGAACTGAACATTCTGTACTTCTTGAACATTCTGTACTAACTGTTGGTTTGAGGTGATTTGTGATAAACATGTTTATCCTATATGTTTTTCATAGCCAACTGTCAACGGTCATAAATGTAACAAAAAGTTGTTTTGCTTGCAGTATAAAAGTTGATGTCAGTAAACAAGTTGACCAGAGGAGATCATCTTGGCCAACATGCTGTGTAATCTGGTTAGCTGCTAATAAATAAGTTTTTTCATCACCTGAGGCAGATGTGACTCGTTTGAATTTTTCTTCTGACAAACTTATAAACAATGACATTGGTAATCTCCAAACTCAGGACGCCACCCAGTTTGGGTTTGTAAAAGGCAGATCATGTCTCCTAAACCTGATAGACTTCTTTGAAGCAGTCACCAAAGCCGTAGATGAGGGTAAGGTGGTTCACACAGCCTATCTAGATCTCGTCAAGGCTTTTGACACCATCCCCCACTCTGGAATTATAGATAAACTCACTAAACTAGGTATAAATCCCTATGTCACAAGATGGGTTGCCAACTGGCTCACTGACAGAACCCACACTGTGAAAGTAGCAGACTCCAAATCCAGCTTCAGACCAGTGACAAGTGGAGTACCACAGGGTTCAGTCCTGGGTCCTCTCCTGTTTGGTATCTACTTCTCTGAAGTACAGGCCAACACAGAGGTCTTTGGCTAATGAAGTTTGCAGATGACTGCAAACTAGGAGCCATAATCAAGACTCAAAAGGATGTGGACATCCTACAAAAGGGCCTTGCTGAGACAGATGCCTGGTGTCAAAGCCATAGCCTCAAGCTCAATGCCAAAAAGTGCATTGTCATTCCTTTTGGTAAAAACTCAGTACCCATGAACTACCACATAGGTGGTAGTCTACTTAACACCAAAAGTGTGATAAGAGACCTTGGGACACAGGTGGACAGTAGTCTCTCCTTTGATAATCACATTGCCACAGTAGTCAGGAAATCCTTCTATGTGGCACACCTCATCACAAAAGGTTTCTCATCCAGGGAAAAAAGAGGTCATTGTTCCCCACTACTTGTCACTCATTAGACCCATTATAGAGTACAATGCCCCTTTTGGTATGTACCTCACAAGACATCTACAACAACTGGAAAGGCCACAGAAATTCCTCACAAAGATGATTACCGGCCTCAAAGAGATGCCCTATGCAGACCATCTCAAAAAACTGCAGCTTTACTCCGTTGCATATCGCCTACTCAGAGGCGATCTCTGCCTAACACACAAAGCTATGTCAAACCCAGAGCTTTTAGACATGTACCACTTAAAGAAATCCCAATCCCTATGAGCTACACGCTCTAGGGACCTAAACCTTGTCACCACTATAAACAGAACATGCTGGAGGAATAGATTCTTGTCCCAGAGACTTCCCATACTCTGGAACAAACTACCTATCTATATCAAACAAAGCTCCTCATTAGCACTGTTCAAGAAAAATCTTGATGATTGGATGGGAGATAGGAAATTCACCCCGGGGATCACTTCTGTGGCTCTGCTCGACAGTGGCACAGGAAAATAATTTTCTTGGGTGGCAAAAGCCAGGGTACCTTTGGCTAGGCTTATAGCCTAGTACCTACCTATGAACCTATGAACCTAATCTCTCAGCAAGGCTTTGACGAAACATACCTCATCCTGTTGACTTACTTTTAAGAGGACTTGCTGCTTTTCATGGCAAAGTTTGTAAATGCATCTTTTTGCTAGTATCTACCGCGTCATCTGTTTGTTAGTCCACTCATCTTCTTCCACCACAGCGTCTTCAACACCCCTCTGTTATTGCTTTATCTTGTGTAGAACATTTCTGCCTCAGTTACATTATGCACACTGACTTTTGTTCCCCCTTTGTCTAGCACGAGCAATGCCAGATAAATTATGGTTCTCTGTAGCCACAGAAACAAGATTTTTTAAAAGGAGCTAGTAGCTATTGAAACAAATGCAGATGCTGGGAGTAGTCGGATACAAAACATAAATGGTATTTCCTCCACTGCACTTTTCCATTCTTCCTACTAAACTGAATTAACCAGTCCTTGGTACATGCAGATTGCACGCCTCGTGGCATGGCTGAATTTCCTTAGTGCTCCTACTCTGTGAACTCTTTGTTTCTGGGTTTAAAAACCCTGGTAACTTAAAGGGTCAGTCCAAACAAATGGTTAACATCTTTGTGCAAGGATTCCATGATCCCCTTTATGTGTATGTTGGCACATCTGGAACAGTTTTCCAGATCATTCAGTTTTGCTTCTCTTTTAGTAGCCTCCTCCTTCAAACTAGGCAATTCATGTTGTGCAGAAGTAACTGGTAACTACTGGGCCAAGATTGAAGCTTTCATATCATGCATCCCCAAGGTAAGATCTTCTGTATTCACTTGCTGTTGCATGGTTGACAGGTGGTAGTTCATGACCATGGACATCATCAGGGACAGCCACTTGAAGAGGGTTAGATGTTTATTTATGTAACATTTGTTTATCAGGAAAGTCCGACTTAGAACAAGCCAATTCTCAGCGGAGGCCTGTGGAGAAACATTCCAGACACATGTCGGTAACATGGGAGGAAACCAGAGCACCTAGAGGAAGCTCACAAGAATGCAAGGAGGACATGCAGAGTCCATCATCAGCCAATGCTTTTATGAAGAGCTTGACTTTCAGGATTCCGTACTTTGTGAACTGACGTTTTACTGCAAAGAAACGTTTTGAAAATAAGTTCTAATAATGCCCGTATTATCAGGAGCATTCATTTATATATCTATTTCTCTTTTGGGACAGCCATTCTCCACAGAGTATTGTTGTTTCTGCTATTACTACCAGCAGAGTTACTGATGCATCTACTCTAAGTTCTACCACAACTACTGCTATTAGTAATATTACTATTTCTGTCTTGAGGTAGGGTTGCCATACTGTAGTTTAGATATCGAGCAGCGTATCTTGTCTGCACAAGGATGTCCGTATCCATTATCACATAACTTTCATTAAAAAAAAATAAAAACGTAAAGTAAATGATGCCCAGGATTGAGCCTTTCCTGGTTGTAAGACTAAATCTGAAGTACAGACGTTTAAATATGTAGTAATAAACAAATTGACCAAGTGGGAGTAAGATGGGAACATTTTACATGATTCCTTTGTGCCTTCTAAAGTCAAAAAAGTATTTTCTGTATACAGTGTAATTTTAAGTTATGTCTAGTCATTCCAGGAATATCGCTGTACCATCCCATTATAGAATACAACAATGCATTCTGTAGTTTTCAAATAAACCTGCAAAAACAAACCAAAAAGGTACACAGATTCCTTACTAGAATAAAATCACAAACTACAAAACTGAAAGTATTTGGACAGGATTTAGCTATTGCCATTATATTTTGTTTCTTATGTTACACAGAGGTGATCTCTGCCTGCTCTACAAGCCAGTTTTTGATTGGGTTCTACTTGAAAGACTGAACCTAGAAACCATAGCTGGATGGATCTAGAATCATATGGGGGAATACAGAGCTAAAAATATATATTTCAGAAAAAGGAAATAAATAGTCACAATATACAATGTCTTCCACGATAACAGAATAGTTTTGATTTATATACTGGAAGCTGTAAATAATGTGTTATGATAATTGTCTGAATGAAAGCCTGTATGTTGTAAAATTGTCAGATGAACCAATGGACCTACTGCCATTAATCAGCATGTTAGTTTTACTGCAAAACATTAGTAAATGACTTATAATAGTCCATAAACTCACTGTAATGTTGGAAAAAGAGCATGCATGTGTTGCTTTGCACCTATGTAAACAATAAAAACAAAATACACATTTTTTCAAATCTCAACACCTCACACACACAAAATATCTCAGGATGCACACAAACACACACACACACACACACACACACACACACACACACACACACACACACACACACAGTAATGTATAGTTTTTCACTCCGTACTACAGATAATTCTGCTGAATGACTTACACTAAACTACACTCCTCCTATTACTTTCTTGTCAACCATAAAAGTGACTTCAAGAATTAAGAAAAGGCTGCTGTTTTTGTCTGTATCTCACAGCCAAGACCATATGCCTGTAGTGGTAAGGTGAGTATAAGCCCTTCTGGTCTTTGTAGCAGAGGTGATAACTAGACTCTGCAATAGCCATTTGGCATTCTACTTATGGTTTGCTACTACCCAAGCTAAGTGATGTCATTTTGCATTCCACTTTTGTCAGTAACCCACTAGGGACTAAAGTACAGCTTAATAATGTACAACCATGTTTATTGTCTGAGGTATGACTGAGTATTATTCAGTAAAAATACATTCCAGATACTTTAACAATTTGGATGTCTAGGTTTTATTTCAATTATAGTGCTGCAGAAGTTACCAATTCCTTAAAATTGTAAAAACGGTTGGTAAGAGATTGCTTCTGTCACAGCTGATGTAGCACATACTCTGTCCTTAACTTTCATTGTAATGGAGTCACTGAAAGTAAGTATTTTTCTACAAGGAACAAGGATGAAGCTCTTGTAGACTCCCTTCACCCTCTGAACTTATAAATATCGTATCAGTTTTAATGGGATGGGTTTGGGAGTTGGTATAATGGTTAAAGTGCTTACCTTGCAGACACAAAGTACAAGGTTTGATTCTCACCTTTGGGAAGAATAGCTAGCCTTAAAAATACCCCACTGGGCCATTAGTCTAGCAATCAGATATGAACCACAGTGGCACAGCACTGGAAAAAAAGAGGAACCTCCCAAAGCAAAGTACAGTGGTCTTAAACAAAGCATTATTTTGCTATAAAATGACAGAGCAAGTGATTTCTAATTTGTTGAACCCTGTGAAATAACTACGCTGTCTCCTGTTAGTATTACTCCACAAAAGAAATTACACAAAATTAGGGCCCATGGAAAAAAGTGGAAAGGCTAAATCTAGATTAGAAAATAATAAGATATGGATATATGTAATAATATAATATGGTATGGGCTTCATATTAGACACATGACTAATATGGTATGGGCTTCATATTAGACACATGAATAATATGGTATGGGCTTCATATTAGACACATGAATAATATGGTATGGGCTTCATATTAGACGCATGAATAATATGGTATGGGCTTCATATTAGACGCATGAATAATATGGTATGGGCTTCATATTAGACACATGAATAATATGGTATGGGCTTCATATTAGACGCATGAATAATATGGTATGGGCTTCATATTAGACGCATGAATAATATGGTATGGGCTTCATATTAGGCATGAATAATATGGTATGGGCTTCATATTAGACGCATGAATAATATGGTATGGGCTTCATATTAGACGCATGAATAATATGGTATGGGCTTCATATTAGACACATGAATAATATGGTATGGGCTTCATATTAGACACATGAATAAGATGGTATGGGCTTCATATTAGACACATGACTAATATGGTATGGGCTTCATATTAGACACATGACTAATATGGTATGGGCTTCATATTAGACGCATGAATAATATGGTATGGGCTTCGTATTAGACGCATGAATAATATGGTATGAGCTTCGTATTAGACACATGACTAATATGGTATGGGCTTCGTATTAGATACATGACTAATATGGTATGGGCTTCATATTAGACACATGACTAATATGGTATGGGCTTCATATTAGACACATGAATAATATGGTATGGGCTTCATATTAGACACATGAATAATATGGTATGGGCTTCATATTAGACACATGAATAATATGGTATGGGCTTCATATTAGACACATGAATAATATGGTATGGGCTTCATATTAGACACATTAATAATATGGTATGGGCTTCATATTAGACACATGAAAACGTAGTTTAGAGTTAGGATGCATATGTTATGATGCAAGGCTTCTCCATTCATCGTGAGACTGAACAATGTTTTCCAATTACTTCTCTTCAACGTCCTACTATACTGTCTTATTCTCCAAATTTCACTCCCGATACACATTTCTTTTGGGCTACAATATATATAATTCATTTTCTTACCTTCCCCAAATCTCTTACTCTTCAATTTAACTGTAATCCAGCTTTAACAAATTTTCAGTCGCTACCACAAGCTCAGCCATCCAAATCTTGTTTTAAGCCACCATAACCAAATCATATACATAGACAAACACATAGGTAATACAGTTCCTTTCGCAGTCTCCCATCTTGCTTCTATCATGCTACAAATTAACACTTGCATTATTACATTCAACACAAATACAAAAATACGCATCAAGAGACATGCTTGTCATAACAGATTCTTATTATATTCACTACTTTTCTTCAACTTCACATGCCTTTAATATGCTGCTTAATAAGAATGCAACAAATGGCATGGCAAAAAGATTTGAACAAATATTTAATAACGTTATCAGGGCAAAAATTCTTGATGGAAAGTCATTGTAGCACTTTAATAACTTTGTCTTTGCACTAGAAGTGTGGTGCTTTTAACCAAGAACATAATATCAGCATTTCTGCTCTTTAATAAGATCTTGAGGTCCCATCTAAGAATAATAATGTCAGGAGACAATACCTGCAATTTTAATATAATGGACAGGTGTCTTTTGAATTACCAACATGAGATTAATAACCAAAATTATACCTTAATTATGATGTATGACCAAGACCGTATATTTTATTTATGTATTTGCAGTTTGTTTGCCGGGATAGTTCAACTGGGCCACAAGGAGTTCAATTTCAATGGAGTCCTGGGGAGAAAAGCTCCAGGAAAATACAAATACATAGTACATTTACATTACAGATCATCTCATAGGAATACAAAGTAAATATAATAAGAAAAGGTTAACAATGATAGAATACATCAGTATAGTTTGTAAAACAGCAATAAAAAACATTTTTTTTTTTTTACACGAAAGTAGTAGCATAGGGTAACTGTTAAGTAGTTGGTCAAATAATTCAATAGAATTGTGGAATTACAGGAGGCAGTGATGGCGTATTTAGTTCTAGGAGAGTAGGAAGTGGTATTAGAAGGATTAGGTAGGATGGGAACAGGAGCACTTCCATTGTGAAGTTAGGTGTGAGTGCAGCAAGGTTTTAAATGAGGAGACACTGCTGGTGATGCGGATAGGAGATGGTAGAGCATTCCAGAGGTATGCAAGAGAGAAGGACATTAGGTGATTCCCAGCTGAACATGTGGGTTTATGAAATTTAATTAGTTTTTGGGAATTAGATCTTAGAAGTCATTCTGGTTTATACATTTCAAAGATAATGGTTAGGGAGGGATAAAGAGAGGTGTTGTAAATGAGTTTGTGTGCTTAGATGAGTTGGGTATCAGTGAGGAGGTTAGGTAGCTCAAGCCAGTTTAGTTGGTAAAGAGAATTACAATGGTGAGAAATGGCTCTGTGACCTGCTACAAACTTTGGTATCTTGTTATAGCAAGAGGAAAGTTTTGTTTTGAGGGAGGATTGCAGGCTGGTGAGGATACATGCACCATATAGGAGGGATGAGAAGTATTGGCTAGTATGAGCCTAGTGGAAGGAGAGATTTAACAATTATGGCAGTATAGCATACCAAGTTTTTTGTGTTTTTTTTTATATTTACTTGTAAATGTTTGTCGAATTTTAGTTGATCATCTATGAGTACTCTTACTAGTTTAGTGTCAGACTATTTCTAGGGGAGTATTATTTTTGCTGGTGATTATAAATGAGTGTTTATCTAGGAAGGAGGTTTTGGAGGTGGTGAAGAACAAGTTTAGTTTTGTTTGCATTATGAGCCACATGGTTGTCTAGCATCCACTTCTCAGTAGAGGAGAAGGTGGTTTGGGTAAGCTTATATAGAGTGGGATTAGAAGGGGAGGAGCAGATAATGGTAGAATCATCAGCATATTGGATGAGGCTGGAGTTTGGAATGGCTTGGTAGAAGTTGTTAATAAATATATTGAATAGTAGGGGACCTAAAATGGAACCTTGGGGGACACCTTTGGGAGTATTAAGGACGGGTGAAGTGGTTTTATTCCATTTGACTGCTTGTTGTCTGGTTGTGAGGTAGCTGAAGAACCACTTGGTACAGGAAGGGGATAGGTTTAGTTTGGAAAGTTTATTAGGAAGCAGGTTGTGGGAAATAGTGTCAAATGCCTTGGGAGAGGTCAAGGGGAAGAGTGGACACAAAATGGCCAGAATCATGGGCTTTCTTGTTTCAAGGAAGGAGAGGAGAGCAGTGGAGGTGCTATGACTGGGTCTGAATCCATGCTGTGTGGGGGTAAGAAGCTGGTTGTTGATGAGATAGGGTAAGAGTTGTTGGTGGATACAT
Source organism: Protopterus annectens (assembly GCF_019279795.1). Lineage (NCBI taxonomy): Eukaryota > Metazoa > Chordata > Ceratodontiformes > Protopteridae > Protopterus > Protopterus annectens. Next base: position 1,698,727,238 of record NC_056743.1, read on the forward strand.
TTTTCAAGAAGCTTAGATATAGAGGATAAGATAGCAATAGGGCAGAAGTCTGGAATGTCATTATTATTACCTCCTTTATGTAAAGGAATAATAAAGGCTTTCTTCCAGAGCTGGGGGACCTGGCTTTCTGAGATAGACCGATTAATTAGTATGCTGATAGGGAGAGCAATGGCTTCTGTGGCTACTTTTAGGAAATAGGAGGGAATTTCATCAGGGGCATTGGAACCAGGTTTTTATTTTAGAAGAAGTTTTTTTATGGTGGATATAGAGATGGGACTGATAGAGAAAGGTGGAGGTTGGGGGCAAGAGATCTTAGGGGAGGAAGGGATGGGTGCATGCTGAGGAGGGGTTGTAGAGGTGTTGGTGAAGGACGATGTTAGCTTGCTTACAAACTCTGTGAAGAAAGAGTTAAATTGGGTGGCCAAGTCCATGTCAGAAGCATCTGGGTTGGGGCAAGGATTTTCTTTTTTTCCTGGGTTGAGGAGAGCTGAGATTCCTTTTCAAAGAAGTTTGGGATTGGTGTTGTGGTTGATTTGGAGAGCAAAGAAATAGGCTTTGCTGTCTGTGGTAATAATTTTTTTTACTTTATTTCATAGTGTTTTATATTCATTTAGGATGAAAGTGGTTTTATTTTTATGGTAACGTGTCCAGCCTTTGTCACGGAGTCGCATGATAGCTAAGGTGTTTTTGGTTAACCAGGGTACAGGGTTACTTTTTATAAGTTTTGTTTTTAGAGGGGCAAAGTAGTTGAGAAGGTTTGTGAAAGTAGAGTTAAAGTAGGAGAGAGCATTATCTAGGGGGAAGAGTCTTTAATGGGTTCCAGTTTGTGCTTTTTAGTGCATTTGAGAAGGTTTCAGAATTGAAGTTCTTTAGGCAGCGAGTGGAAATATAGGTGTGAGTTAGTTGTATGGAAGAGGGGAGATAGTGGGCAAAAGTGGGGAAGTGGTCAGCTAGTGGGTCTGGGAGAATAGCACTATCAGAGATACAGTGAGGATGGGATACTAGAATCCAGTCTATTGTACTTTCAGTAATGGTGTTCTTGGAAGGCCTGGTAGTGGACTTGATTAGTTGTGTAAAGTTATATAAGTTAATATTGAGTGAGTTAGTGGGAGATTGGATTGTGGCCCAGTTTATGGTCACATCTCCCAGCATTATGGTTTTGTGAGTAATGTTGGTAGAGACCCTGAAGAGAATATCTTCAAGGGATGAGATATTGTCTCCAGGGGGACTATAGAGGGAGAGAACAAATATGAGTTTATGCTTGTTTAGGTGGAGTAGGGCTGGTATTATTTCTGCCTTGCCAAATTTGGGAAAGGGTTTGGTATAGGGGATGACTAAGAGGGATGCCAAGTAAAGGAGTGCTACACCCCCCTTTTTTGTGTTCTGTCATTCCTTAACATGCGGTAGTTGGGAAGAGTTATTTCAGAATCTTGTATGTGGGGCTTAAGCCAGGTTTCTGAGATGGAGAGAATATTTGGCTGGTTTGTAGAAGCCAGGCATGATGGTTTGGAATTTTGTTGCATAGGCTCTGAGCATTTAGAGCTGAGAAGTGGAGGGGTTTGCCTGTTGCTTGGGGGAGGAGGGGTGGGGTTGGGGGGTTGGATTCGGTGTGGTAGAGGAGCCTGGTTTATATAATAAAAAAAAAATAAAAGATGGGTCTACCGATATACAAAGGTCCTTAAATGAATCTATAGTTTAAATTATTGTGTGCTGTATTAAATATTTACTCTTGTCTATGTCTCTCAAATCTCATATACTTATTTTTTTATGCATCATTCAGCATATTATTCTCCTGTGCCCAGATTGTCAATTTAGGCAAGTTCTTTTGAGATATGCCCAGGCTGTAACAGATGTAAAGAGTTAACACATTTTCAAGTCATCTACATACAGACTATAGAACACCTCAAATGAAAAGCATAGATTTGAAATACAGAAGCTAAAAATGGATCGGCTTAAGACCGATACCTGTGGGATACCCTGACAAAAAAATTATAATTTCTAATGTACAACTGATTTATATACCTGTCATGTCCTATTTATAAGCCGTGCAGCTATCCACCTTATCAGGATCAAATTAATACCTTAATTGTTCTAATTTATCGATCAGTGTCATGTGCATGACCTTTTCAAAGGGTGAAGATAAGTTTATATGAATTACATCTCTATTTTATTGCATTACTATAGAATATGTGACTAATTAAGGACTCTTTCTTTCCAAAATGCATTTTATTTATATTTTGTTTAATAGTATTTATCTCATCAACCCGGTCATTAATTTATGTAACTGCAGTCTTCCAAGTTGTACCAGTTGCACAAGTACAACCATCCTCAGCAAGTCTAGATTAATTATAAATTATAGTAATCAATCATACAACTTTTAACATCAGGAAGAAAAGTCTCCAGTGTTAGCAGGAGTTAGATTTATATATCCACAGCATTTAATATGTTGGACAAGATACTTACCACTTTAGCAAATTGTTAATGGCATACTCATTTAACAAATCCATTCTCAGCTACAAACAATTAAAGTAAAGAAACTTAAAAGAAAAACAAATGTCAAAATCAGTAACCACAGAATTCACAGAAATTGAAACAATTAGTAACTTAAGTCACATTCTGTGAGGAAATCACACAAACAATATGCAAATAAATATTAAATTAAGTGCACTGAGCTAACCTTGTGCAAAGAGAAACCATTCATAAAACAGTTTTTCTGCTCTACCTCACCAATAATGCTGGTTGCATTAAAACACTGGACCTCTTTTTATACCACTCTGAGTTCACCACTTCATATCAATAAAAGCCAGAATAAATAAATAAATAAATCTCCCACCAAGCAGTTGCACAATAAATCACCAAACATTAATGGATGGTTTTAGATAAACTCTGGAGTCAGATGCTGGGGTCAACAGGAATATTCTGCTAATGCATTTATTTTAACTATATTCTGCTCGACATTCTTGATGTTATATAACTTAAAAAAATTGATTGTACTGCAACTTCTGGAACTTTTCTCTCCGGGCCTCTGCTGAAAATGATCCTTTGTGCCCAGTCATTCTTCCCTAGTCAACAATTTAAAATAAATAAATGAGGATTGTTAACCATTACTTTTAAATGAAGTAAGTGAACATGATTAAACTATTTTCAAAAATGTATTAATTGTTTAACATTTTCAAGTAACATGAAGAAACCTTTATGATTTCACTGTTCCACTAAGTCATCCAATAAGAGATCAGGCTTCTTCAAATTTTTTTCAATATCAAGAAGCAGAGCTTAATTAACAGGAAACTAGTTTAGTGTATAACTGCATTTACTTGGCTATATAGAAGTATTAATAGCCTGACAGCAAATTCCAAAGATTTTCTCTGTTACTTTCCTACCATGTTTGGTACCGATTTTTAAGAATAAGGGTGATGTGCAGAGCTGTAGTAACTACAGAGGGATTAAATTGATCAGTCACAGCATGAAGTTATGGGAAAGAGTAGTGGAAGCTAGGTTAAGAAGGGAGGTGATGATTAGTGATCAGCAGTATGGTTTCATGCCAGGAAAGAGCACTACAGATACGATGTTTGCTTTGAGTGGGTTGATGGAGAAGTACAAAGAATGTCAGAAAGAGTTGCATTATGTCTTTGTGGATTTAGAGAAAGCATATGACAGGGTGCCTAGAGAGGAGCTGTGGTATTGTATGAGGAAGTCGGGAGTGTCAGAGAAGTATGTAAGAGTGGTACAGGATATGTACGAGGGTAGTGTGACAGCAGTGAGGTCTGCAGTGGGAGTGACGGATGCATTTAAGGTGGAGGTGGGATTACATCAAGGTTCAGCTCTGAGCTCTTTCTTATTTGTAATGGTGATGGACAGGTTGACAGACGAGATCAGACAGGAGTCCCAGTGGACTATGATGTTTGCAGATGACATTGTGATCTGTAGTGAGAGTAAGGAACAGGTGGAGGAGACCCTGGAGAGGTGGAGATATGCTCTAGAGAGAAGAGGAATGAAGGTCAGCAGGACTAAGACAGAATATATGTGTGTGTGAATGAGAGGGAGGATAGAGGAATGGTGAGGATGCAGGTAGTAGAGGTGGCGAAGGTGAATGAGTTTAAATACTTGGGATCAACAGTTCAGAGTAATGGTGAGTGTGGAAAAGAGGTGAAAAAGAGAGTACAGGCAGGATGGAGTGGGTGGAGAAGAGTGTCAGGAGTGATTTGTGATGGACTTGTACCAGTAAGAGTAAAAGGGAATGTCTACAAGAGGGTAGTAAGATGAGCTATGTTACATGGGTTGGAGACAGTGGCATTGACAAAAAGGCAGGAGTCAGAGCTTGACGTGGCAGAGCTGAAGATGTTAAGATTTGCACTGGGTGTGACGAGGATGGACAGGATTAGGGTCAGCCCAGGTTGGAAGGTTTGGAGACAAAGCCAGTGAGGCAAGATTACGTTGGTTTGGACATGTGCTGAGGAGGGATGCAGAGTATATTGGGAAAAAAATGCTAAGGATGAAGCTGCCAGGTAACAGGAAAAGAGGAAGGCCTAAGATAAGGTTTATGGATGTGATGAGAGAGGACATGCAGGTGGTTGGTGAGACAAAGCAAGATGCAGAGGACAGGAAGAAGTGGAAACAGATGATCTGCTGTGGCAACCCCTGACAGGAGCAGCCGACAGAAGAAGACTTTCCTACCATGTCCCACTGTAATAAGTCTCTCCCTCTTTGCTCATCATTCGAAATGCACACTGCTGAATTACTGCTCTCCTGCCTGATAATGATAACCCACATCTCCTGTTGTCATATTAATAGAAGCAGATGATGCTTAAATGGGTATTAGTCTTTTTATTCCTGCAGTTGTCTTGAAATAAATCTAGAACAATAAATCATTAAGAAATTAGTTCTGTAGAAGTAAACTTTAAAATAAAATTGTGTTGGGAAATCTTATGATAACAGCAGCATGTTTCATCAATATACGATAGGTGTGACACTTAATTTAGAAGTGCCCTGGTGTCCCTCTCTTACTCAATCAGTGAAAGGTACATAGTGCTACAAATTTGCTCTCCCCATCCCTCCCCCCTTTCCCTCAGTTAGAATACAGGGCAGAAGCACTTTTTCTTTTTGTTTAATTAATGTGTTAAGTGGGCAAGCTTTAGCAGCTTGGTCAGTATATATGTTAACATAAAACTGGTTTATACAACTATGTTATGGTCTGAGAGAAACTGCTACTATTCAAAACAACTTCCTACTCACGTTTACTGTCATTCGATTATTACCATCTATTATGTATGAAACAGCTTAAGCCACAGTGGTCCCTAAACAAGGCCATATAACAGAAATAGTCTGACTCTTTAAGACCTTTACTCAACAGTAAATACATATTTCAAAGCAGTACAGGTATTTTATCCCCTTTCAACACTGAGTTGTCTAAAAAGAGCCTGACAGCCATGGAGGGAGCATCAGAATGTGTGGACATTACAAACTCTTGATATTATATTATTTTTTCCCCTAAAACTTGTTGGTTACTTTGTATAGGCACAGAAAATTGGAAAAAAAAAACATTTTTATCTAAACTTTCTTCCATTAGAAATAAAAGACTCTCTGAAGAACAAATGAATGAATGAAAGAATAAATAAAAGGCTAATGATTTTTTTTCTATTTTATTTTATTTTAATTGTATCAACCAAATGGACATAATTGCTTCTTTTCCATGGCAACCAGAGAGCACTGTCTGGTTAAGTAACTTAATTGAAGTCAGATAGCAGGCAAACATAAACAGAGAGAATCACTCCAATGCTATAGGATGAAGCCTGCAAGGAGCTCACAGCCTTTTCTGCTGTATTGTTAGTGAGAACTATTACTCTTAAGGGCTGATCAGGTACTATATGAATGTCTGACATAAGTCTGTAACCTGTGAGTGTCAGGCATATATGGCTGACCATCTGTGAGCCAAGATAAAGAACAGTTATCAAGCTGCCACATATGTTATAAAAGGAGAAGCTGTGAAGAAGTTGCTAGATATAAAACTCACACATTACAGAAGTGTGCAAATGGTCAACTGACTGTCATTTAGGTTTCTTAGCAAACGTGAACTTTCCAGATGATGGTAGTGGGGTGTGTTTCTCATTCCCAGGTGAAAGAGTGAAAAGCAGATATATTCTAGATTTCCCAAAAATTATTTTCACTTTTGTGAAAAAGCAAACACAATTTCAATTACTTGTGCAGGTTATGATATGCCTGGATAAGGTCTGAGTTGAAGCCATTTCTATGATTCTAAACAAAGAATGTAATATAAATGACATCAAATTTGTCGGATTATATGCTAAAGCTACTTGAAGATAAATACTGCTGCTTAGACTGGATGGCTGACTTTCTTCTTTGGCTCATAAAATAACTGGAATGACTGCAGGTCAAAACCTTTCCCCTCTATTGATTTAACATATGTATCTATTAATAAATAATGTTTTTCAGAGTGAGGATGTTCCTGACAATCTACATCATTTCTTTTATAGACTTTTTGATTTTTAATTAATATTGCAGGATATGAAACTCCTAATTGTACTAAAAAGGCACAGCTCATTTTAATTTAAGTAAAAAATCTATCTGGGAGCATTTTTCATTTTTTATAACTAGATTACACAGTCAGCCAGTTGTCTCTGACAAGCTTCAATTTCTTTCCTTCATTTAGGCACTGCTATAATTTAATAAGAAAGAGCTGGCAGGTATGGCTTTTAGAACACAAAAGACAGATCTGCAAAACATACATACACAAGCACTTTTGTATATATGTACATATACAGTATGTATTTAATGAATGGCTGACAACAGTCATCAGGACAGTGCACTTCTAAATTAAAAATATGGATCAACAAATTACATTCAGAAATGACTTTGCAGTTGTTTATAATAAATGGTAAACTATTACTTGTATGTGAGTTATACACTGTCATCAACGTATGAAAATCAGCTATAACTTTGTTGAGAAGTGTGCTACCAGAAATTGACTGGGACAAATAGCTATTGCATAAATATATGCCAAAGACATATACCACTTTCCCAAAAGTGCTCAGTAAATGTGTAATAAAGTATATACAGACCATATATAATGAACGGTATGATTCATACGAAGTCATCCGTATGAGGCAGGGAAAACTGAAACAAATTATTAATAAAGTAATGAATTCAAGGCTTGGAAATGACTGCAACAAGATGCAGAAAAGAGTAATTGGGCATAACGAATGATTGGAGGACTAGTGAAGTGAACAAGAGGTCGCTGGTGGTAATGGCTGCCAGGCTACAACACCCCCTACCCAAAGAAAAGGAAACAATTTTTGTATGCTTTATTTAAAAATGCTTATCTTTTCTATTTTAAGGGCTGATATTTCTAATAAAAAATGTTTTACCTTGCTATGGTGTCTCCTAATGCAGTCCAACATTAAACCTGTAAGGTCCTTCTACAATTTTGGATGCGCCATAATTGGTGCTTCTGAGGAGGCTGATTGGGCTGCAGGATGAAGCAGTTTGGAGACAGTTCATATTGGGTCAGGCTACTTCAAATAGCTGATATCTCAGGTAGCCTGAATGAAAGTGAAACTGAAGGAAGAAGATGGATTTACATGAGAAAATATTTTTTATGAAATAAGTTTGTTTTTTATTATACTTGGGTAAGGTCTTCTCTGAGATCCCTCTCATTCTTCTCTGCGATGGTGCTACAGCCAGTCAGTCTGCACGACAATATGTCATTATGTATTTTTAACATGTGTGTGTGTGTCTGTCTGTCTGTGAAAAGGAGTTGCGATGTCTTGTGTACATGGCATGGGCACCATTTAGCTGAAATACATTATTCTAGCCATTATTTAGGCATTTATTCATTCAATATCAGATATCTGATGGGTACACAGTAATAAAATTACTGTAATCAGTGGCACAATTGTGTGTGTGTGTGTGTGTGTGTGTGTGTGTGTGTGTGTGTGTGTGTGTGTGTGTGTGTGTGTATGTATGTATGTATGTATGTATGTATGTATGTGTGTGTGCCTGCCTGTGGGGAACCAAAATAAATTACTGTGGTCATCTACTACTATTTTTATTACAGTCTGATACCTGTGGCATACACAGTCAGCAATGTGTTATCTGCATGATTTTGACACCAATTGGAATACAGTGCTCTGGACATAATTTAGGTAATTATTCATTAATTTAATAACAGTCAGATATCTGATGGATACTTAGTTTTGCGCAGTTTTATGTGTGGGGACAAAATAAATTCACTGTCATCATTTGCTACCAGTTTTATTACAGTCTGATATCTGTAGGATACACAGTCAGCAAAATGGCTATAACTGCTTAGTGAGGTTGTTTGTGGAGGAAAACGAGCCTGGCTGACCTTGCTGTCATTTGCTCAAATTGAGCAGTCTTATCCTTGCTTCATGGCACTCATACACACTTGTGTTAAAAAGATTGTAATACTTTACTGTGACTGCTGCTGGTGTGGAACTAAGTTAAAAAAAAACTTACTGTGGCCATGTTTATCACAATCTGACACCTGAGTTGTATACAGTTAGCAATGTGGCTAGAACTACTCTCTTTTAATAAAAGTAATTAGCCCTGTTTTCATTAGCCCATGTTAAAAAGTTATTACTCTAGCTTTGAAATACTAATGCAAAGTTATGTGAACCAAGCTGTAATACTTGATTATGGCTACTGTTTGTGTGAAATAAACTTGAAATACTATACTGTAGCCATTAGTGTTATCTTCGTCAGACATCTCACATATACATAGTCAACAAAGTGGTTATAATTGCTGGGTACAGGGGTATATGTGTATGAAAGTGGGTGATTTTGTTGTCATTTGCTCATATTCAACAGTCATTTTATTCTAGCTATGCAGAATTTGCGTACATTTGTGGGAAGTGGGGTGGAATACTTAAGTGTGACCATTTTTTAATGTATTAATTTGATGTGTGTACAGACAATAAAGTATCTGTAATTGATGGGCATGGAGGATATTTATGGATGAAAAATACTGTTTGGGGGGTGTTACAGTGCATCTAACAGTAACAAGGCCATCATTTCTTTCACTTTTAATCACACACTAACATCAGCACTGAGAACAATAAATTGCTGTGTGTGATGATCTGGACAGAATGTGATACCAATTAATCACTGGTAAAGTAGCAAAGTGAGTAGAATTGTCATCTTTAGCTATGATTTCTAGGTGAAGTCTGCATGTCCTCCCTGTTTCTGTTTGTGTTTTATCCAGGTCCTCTGGCTTCCTTTCCCAAATCATTGGGTTTATAAAAATATTTTGACACAAGCATAGTAGGATCTCCATTTGAAACATTTCCCCTTGCCTTCCCCAGTATAAAATGTACCCTGGCCATTAGTGTGCCAGATTGTCACAACAACTTGTGTAGGGGAGGGTGAGATTGTGGCAATTATTTCCTTAACATTCATCACAATCGGACCTCAGAGGTGTTCAGTGAAGGTTCCTATAGCTTGTCTAAGGGAAGTGTACTGTCTAGGAGTAGCAAGATAGCATACAGTAGTGAGATCAATTTATTTACTTTCCCACATTGAAATAGCAGATATTTATAAGGGTGGCTATCCTTAACAGGTAGGGATTGGGAGGCATGCTTTTTATATATTAATAGATAGATGGATATGAATATCTCTTTGTCTCTCTCTCTATATATTATATATTTACATCGACACAAATATATATAGGATCATGACCCGGAGGTTATTTTAAGCCTAGCCATTTCAACCCAATGTAATATCATAGAAGTGCTAGCCAATAGCCAAGATTGCATTTAGTGATGATTGCCCATGTCCAGGAGGGATGTGGGCACTATCCCTGGTAAGAATTTACAGTGCTCCATCCACTCATCAGGGTTCCTCTTGAATAGTGTCATAGAGATGCTCTGTTTCATATGAATTGATAGCCTGTTCCAAAGTTGTGGCAATTGCTGAGAGATACATTTGTCCCCCCACTATGTCCTATTTAAGTCCCTGGAATAGGCAGTCCTAGACCCTGTAGGCCAGGCATAAGTCTCCCCTAAGATGTCTATATGCTACGGAGTATAGTGACTGGGACTTTAGTCAGTCTGTGTAAGGCACATGCTGAAGCCTCTTGATCTTCTTTGTTAGAAACCTCTGAGGTCCCTCTATTTGCTGCAGGTGCTTAGTATGGCATGTGCCAAATGAGGTGTTCTACTCCATTATAGGCTGGATAAGTGCAAGTACAGGGGGATTGTAACTTCTTTTTCCAATCAAGGTGATGCCTTTACCAATCAAGTGTGCAACATGGAAAGCTTCCCTTACTATGGTAGACATGCAGTGGTCAAAGTTAAGGTCACAGTCAATCTGTGATCCAGGTTCCTTACCACTTCATAGGTACTTATGATATTGTTGTTAATTTGATAGTATGCAGGGACATTGTTTGTGCTGAAGGGAATGATGATGCATTTCTTTGCATTCAGTTTGAGACCGTGACTAATGCACTAGTCGTCGGTCTGCATGAGACCCTCCTGGAGTATACTGACATAATTTGTGATTTCACCTAGTTTGCAGTCATCTGCAAATCTGGTCAGCCACAACCCCTTAGTTTTGACCCAAACTTCTGAGAAGTATAAACCCAACAGTAGAGGTCCCAGTACTGACCCCTGTGGCACCCTACTAGTAACAGGTCTGCTGGTTGACATGGAGTCACCTACTTTGACAGTGTATATATATATATATATATATATATATATATATATATATATATATATATATATATACTATGTGTATATATATATATATATATATATATATATATATATATATATATATATATATATATATATATATATAAAGAGAGAGAGATGAGAGAAACAAGATGAAATGTATTATTGTTCTTTCAGTTTCATCTCAGTCTAACATCAGAGGGATACATAAAAGGTATTTTTTTTTTGGGTAGAAAAAGTGAGGAACCATGCTGTGTATGATAATCTCACATCCAGTAAGCATATAATTTCTATGGGTCTATATTATAATACTGAAAGTGCATATGTGCAACTACATAAAAGTCGACACATAATGCACGAAACCTGAAAATAGCGAATGGCCACATAATAAAATTTTTCCCTAGGGAAAATCTTATATGGCTGTTCGCTAAAAAAAAATACTTTTAACACCATAAACATGTGGGGGGGCTTAGCCCCACACACCACCCCTAACTAAATATACCAACTCTGAGATCGCACTATAGGGAAGGAAAGGGCAACTCTGTGAAGTTAGCCAACTATCTCCTTAATGCGATTCGATGAATATGTGTTGCTGTTTCCGTATTCGCTCAGAAGCCTTTTCATGCTTCTTGTATAGACCCAATTTCCATATCTAAATTCTTACTCCACTTGGTCACTAATAAGCCCCTTAAGTCATACCAATAGCTTGATTTTCTATATATTTTTTTCAATCTTTCTTGCTTCCAGTTTTTATTCTCAACTTCCTCCTTCTTACTGTTCCCCAATTGAGTTCTCATCAGTCTATTCTTGTTCTTCTCCTGTTTTATCTCCCTCTCCTCTCCTTCAACATTATCCAGAACCCCATACCTATTGTTGTCTTGCATTTGATAGATTTCTGTCTGTAAACTACTTATTTCATCTTTCTCATGCTTCTATTTCTTCTTTCACATGTCTATATTAAAATTCTCATTTGACTCCTTTTCTTTTATATTACTTTATTCTTCCTATATTTTCTCTTTTTCCATCAAAGGACAATCAGATCAGAAATGTCCAAATACACTACATTTTCTCAACAATATCATTTCTGGCTGTATATTCTCTCTGTCCATAATACCCATTTTACTTTTATTATAATCTTTCTCCCCAACACCTAACATTTCTACTTTTCCATTTACATTTCTTATATTAGATGAATGTTGAATTTTTCCTTCATGGACATAAATTCTCTCCCACACCTTCCACCCCTCTGCCCATACAATTCTTTAATCACACATTGCTGCAACCAGTAAGAAAAGAAAAAAGGAGGATAGTTCCAACTCACCAACATTTAAAGTTCTACATTGCACAAATATTTTTGTCAGCTGCATTTCTAAATTTTGGAACATATCTTCATTTAACAGCATTTCAGAATACTTTCTCTAAATTTCCATTATAAATCTGTCCAATAATAAGTCTATTCACAAAACACTTATGTACATTGATGAATTAAAGAATGTATATCTCTTATCTTAAAATCCTCTGGCAATATCACATTATCAATAATGCCATGTCTCTTAATACTTTGTTTTTACTTCTAATTATTACCATGATTTATTTCTTTGATTCTGAAGTCCTTCTACCATTCCCTTGTTCGTTTCTTTTCCCATTTGTCAGTTTTTTTTTTATTCAACAATTCTGCACCAGGTAGCTTTCTTTTTTTATCTTTACTCTGTAAACCATCATGTTTCAGGGGGATATGTCCTTAAAACTAGTTTCTCCACTGGCTGGTAATACTGCTGAACCCGTTTCTTCACAAGACAATGCACTTCAGTTCTGACAACAACTGCAATACCCCCATTCAGAAATGATCGCACTGAAGACTGATCGGGATCTGTCAATAACACCCCCTAACACTTTTAATCCGGGGTGACTGCCCGCTTACCCTAGCTATGCTTCTGTCCATATATATTATGTGCATAGACTCGTGCCACATTCTTTATATCCTGGTTGCAAAGTACTTCCTCACTGACTATTTCACCATTTCTCTTCTTTTATTACTCGTACAGTTTCTTTTTTTTATTTTTCCATGCATTGGTCATATTGTGTTTTACAGAAATAAATAACTGTCAACCTATTTGTTCAAGAATCATGGATAAAACCAAAGGTAATGACAGACAAAGGCCACAAACCTTGACAATGTATAAATCTTACTCTAATTTACTTAGAGATTTTGTAGCATGACAGGTTTTGCATTTTCTGAAGAATAAGAAGCACAAAACTTGAATATTTGTTATAACATATTGACTGTCTCCTTAGTGATTTACCAGAAAATGAAAAAATATAGGGACAAGGCAAAACTAAGAGGCAAAAACAAAGACTAACTATAGAAGGAGGGACTGATGAAAGCTGTATTGCACAATTAGTCAGTTTTACAACTGTATTGCCACATCTTGTTTCTTTCTTTAACTTGTTTAATGTATTATCTCTGCAACTTATAAAAGAAAGAAGGCAATGCTAACATCACTCCCTTTCTGTGATCAAGGGCACCCACAGGCAGGTGCAAGGGGGTGCACTTGCACCCCCCTGGAACCGGCTGGCCGAGAAATTAATTTAAATAAAAAAAGTTTTTTTTTAAAGGGCATTCCTCTTTAAGAACACCCTTTGCATCCCGTCCAGTTGCACAGACGCAACAGGTGTTTGCGACCTGTTTTCGTCTTCTGTGTCTGTGCGCGACTGATGGTTTACATCTTTTTCTTTCGCGCCTACTGGAGATTTGAATTCAAGAGGACGTTCGGACTGCGCAGATGAATGTAGAAGTGAAAGGTAGGTGTCTTGTAGCATTTTTAATGAACCTGCCACTGTGTGTCACACAAAACAAAACTCATGGTCTCCAGACAGCAACTTTTCTAAAATTATCGCTTTATTGACTGCTCCTTGCGGCTAGCAGGATGGATGCGACTATCGCATTAATCAAATCAGGCTATGATTGGAAGGGGCATCTCAACACCTGCAATAACTGATTGTTTGCATCTTGCCACCAGTCCGATGATGGATGAAATATGTGGGCATTTATTTGTAGAGAGGTGTATTTAGATTTAAACAAATCTCGGAATTCTAACACTTTATGATATGCGCAAGAAATAACAACCCCCCCCCCAACAGTCAGAACTGAACTTCTGCCCATGCAGAGGTCTAGCTCAGTTTAAGACATAGCTTTTCATCATCACTTGAATTGCTAAAGCAATTTGCACTCTTTATAGTTTCCTTTTATTGAAATTATAAAGATCGCAAGGTTCGCTAAAATGATTTTTGCTGTTTAGTATTAAATGAATATGTATTTGACAAATACATATTTCAATTAAAAGATATAGACCCAAATGGCATGTGGCTTTCTATACATAGATATTACATGCAAGACATTCACTGCCACAGTATGTCATTTCATATTATACTCGGCTTCCATTCAAGCATATGACTTCTACTCAGGTTGAACTTTGCAGCACTTATCCAGAAAATATATTTTCTGAGTTTTCATCATATAAGAAGTGAAATTCTCATATAATAAATAATGACAGTTGTTGTCACTGCAATTCTGAATGCCTCCCACAAATTTAGACTTGTATGCAGTGAAGTGCATTACATAAATATAAAGTTGTGTATGTGGTTATACCTGAAATCACTAGATAAGTGCATTCCATGACTTGGGGTCTTGACATATTAGTCTGAGAAATGTTCTAGTACATTTCAGGCAGTGTCAGAGTTAAGGTTTTAGCTGTTAAGTAACACCAGTAGTCCTATACAGACATTTGGGTGCTCTGTTTTGTTGATATTCACTTCATAACAAACATGCACATTTCACATTTTTCAGGTTTGCAAACTTATATATCTGAACCATACCATTAGTTTGCATAAAATCAAATTCAGTGTTCATTTAGAAATTATAATGACATATGTGTATTTTACTGATTCAGAAACTCATGCATGTATTTGAGGTTTTGTTGTATGCTTTTTCTAATTGCTATTAGCTCAGGTATTAGTACAAGGCTATTAGCCTTGTAGGCTAACTATCCGCAAGTCGTATCCTGAATTTTTATGAGTTTCTTGAAATAGTAGAGATATAATGTCAGTTTGGACCATAATGGCCTTCTAAAATCAACAAACTGCAACATCTGCAATGCAGTCAGTTTAAGATAGTAGTGTAGCTTTCAGTTTTCTTCACAGTAGTAAAAAAATGAAATCCATCAGAATACATACATTTAATTTCAGTAATTTCAAGCTTAAAGGCATGTCCATCTCTCCCCAAAGGTGGTGTGTGTGTGTGTGTGTGTGTGTGTGTGTGTGTGTGTGTGTGTGTGTGTGTGTGTGTGTGTGTGTGTATGTATGATATATATATATATATATATATATTCATGTCACCCAACTGTACAGAATTTTGCAGAATGTCTAGATTTTTGCCTCATATAGGTCTGTTCCTCATAAAATTTGTGTTTTTTTTTCTGGTAAATTATTGAATATTGAAGTCACTACATAATACTAAATAAAGACAAGCATTTGAGTTGCAGACTTTATATCCTTCAGAAAATATGTAATAATGCAAAAGCTTTTATTCTAGCAACTGTTCTAAGTTTATAGGAACAATATTTAAATTCTGTCCATATTTTTGGGCCTTTGTCCCCCCCATTCTTTCTGGCTTTGTCCAGATTTATTGCACTAAGAGGTTGAGAGGTATGTATATAATGTGTGTGTGTGTGTGTGTGTGTGTGTGTGTGTGTGTGTGTGTGTGTGTGTGTGTGTGTGTGTGTGTGTGTGTGTGTGTGTATGTGCTTATAAAATACATACACAATATAAATCACACAACTTCTTGATCGCGAGGTGAAAGTAAGAACCGACACAATGATCTTAAAATGCTTTAGTTCTTATTTAATATTAGAACTTTATCAGAAAATACAAACACAAATCACCCACTACCTACTATTTATTTAAATATATTATACTTCAATTTCAATTAAATAGAAATTTATATGAAGATTTACGGGGTACCCCTCAATTTTTAAAAAAAAAAAAACTAAGTGTTTAAAAAAGTTTTTTTTTTTTGAAAAAGGAGAAATTAAACAGAATGTAATAAAAGGAGTAGAAAAAGGGTATATATAATTGTGGTAAATGTTGAAAGTGTAAATATATTTGAGTATGCAAACAATTTAAAGCAGAGCATTTAGATTTTTTAATAATAGTAAATAACAGATTTGATTGCAATTCAAGTAATGTATATTTGGCTGTGTATGCCACATGTTTGAGTTATTATGTGGGTAAAACCATGAAATCCTTAACAAATAGAATTGTAGAACATGTTTTAGCAATAAAGCATAAAGGTAATAAAATTGCTTTAGCTAAGCATAGGTTGCTTTGCTCAGATTTTAAAAAGTTTAAATTTTTAGTTCTTGAACAAGTGCCATATTTTATTGGCGATAATAATAATTTATTAGAAGTTAAAGAACTAAGATGGCAGCTGCGATTAACAGCTGACATATTTCCAGGGTAGAATGAAAATGTAAACATTAAATGCGTTTTAAATTGGTCACAATATGGAATGATGTCATAATTGATTTTCTAATGTGATTAACCACTAAGCTCCCATGCTGCATGAACATCACAGCAAGAATGTCAGAAGTATAAGTGCAAGCATGTACTGAAACATAATGATGGCATGCATCAAAGTGCATAAAATGCATTTTCAAAACTATGGTTTAGTTTGCATTCACAGTACGAGTAGTGCCAGTGCATATCTCCGGATGTGCCACATGTTTTTGTTACTGAGTTGTAGCTGAATATGTGACAAGGATGCTTGAACCGGCTCTTTTTGAATAAATATATTTTAGATTTTGTTTTCTTAGTATACCACGCTGCACTCAAGTTTAGAAATGGGTTAGTATTTGTAATAGTAAACTTTCAAAATATGAAATATGGTGACGTTAGATCTGTTTATTTTATTAAAAATAAGGTTTTGTTTATTTAGTAGTTGTTGCCTGACCCTGTTGAAGGTGAAGCTCCAGTAGGTGCATTGTAAAACCCATCTTGGCCAAATAAAGGTATTGATTGCTTCACCTCTGTGTTCCAGCTTCTGCCCATATGCAGTTGGTTAAATAGGAAATGGCAAATAGAATATTTTGCAGTACGTATCAGGAGAATTATGTTGTGCTGTTTGCATTGTTGTCACATCTTCAAGGAGTGCTGATTTTTGCTGGTGAGCTACCTTAATTGATAAGGAAGTCCCAAACAAATATTTTTTTTGAGAGTGGCTAGCATTACAAATCACAGGACGTCAGACCAAAGAGGGGGAGTTGTTGTTGTTGTTAACTGTTTTTAATTACTTCTTACTTTGAGGCAGAAGTCTGTTTTCTTAGTAGATTAATAGATATTTTAATGAAGTGTTGTATTGGTCGCATTCAGGATGGATTAACATTGTCTTCTGCAAGTAGTTTTGATTTAAGCATATTGCAAAGTAACTCCCAAAGAGACAGTGTTCTTGTCACTACAGGATGTTTACTAAGGTGAGAGTATGCAAAGAACTACATATATAACGTTATCATGGAGAACATAACATTTACTACAGGTTTAAAAAGACATGGCTTACTAATTTACAGATATGCAGAGAGACATGCACAGTATGTTTAACTGTTATGTTCTGGTGTGTATTATATGCTGGAGTCTTTATTGCTGCTTATTGAGAAAAGCTGTTTTCCAGACTCTAAAGGTTAGAAAGAGGTGTTTTATACATTTCAAGGATTGTGACAAGTTATGAGCAGTTTACAAATCATAAAGCATTATCTTCTTCCCCTGTCATACTGTATTTTTATTTAATTGTTTTATCAGTTAACATTAAGTAATGTGCATTCAGTTACAGAATAGTATAGTAAATTCACAGAGAGCCATTGTTTGGTTTCTGTTACATGATGTACTTTTCTTTTTTTTGAATCCACATAAAGGTCAGATTTTTTTTTTATTTTACATTTGTTTACCGGGGAGGTCCGACTGGACAAAGCTGTCCATTTTCAGCAGAGGCCCAGGGAGAAAAGCTCCAGAACAATTGCTAACATACTATACATAAGATATTTACGTGAGCATTGTGGTTTACACAGTTATAAAATATAGCAGATATATGATTGCATAAGATATTTACATAAGCATAATGGTTTAGACATACAATTAAAAGTATAGTATGTAGTAACATATGATTATTCATACAGTAAGTTTAGTAGACATAATGTTGAAGATGTACTAAAGATAAGACAAGAAAGGAAAAAACTAAAAAAACACTAGCCAGATTGTCAAAGCAGGAGAATATAAACAAGTTCATGTGAGGTTCATTGACATTTTAAGGGAAACTGTGAAGACTGTGCATAAAACATATATTCCTATCCATAATTTATACCTCAGTCTCAAACTCTTAGAGAAAAAAATCTGGACAAAGCCTAAAATGATGGGGGAACAAGTAGGGACAGCTTTTAAATATTGCTCTTACAAATTTAGAAAGTTGATAGAATAGGTTTTGCATTAGCATGAAATTTCTGAAGGATGTGGACTCTTCAACTCAAATGTTTATCATTATTTAAGGACTTCAATCCTCCGCTATTTGCCAGAAAAGTACAGATTTTTGGAAGAACACAAAAAATATGAGGCAAAAATCTGGACATTCTGCGAAAATCTGTTCAGTTGAGAGGTATAATGGTGCTTACTGCAGTATTAAGTTTTCTTTGCATAAACATGTACAAAAGCAAAAATCAACTAGTTTTATCTATTTATTTTTTGTTGTTGTCCAGTTTAGCATGATGCACATGTTAATCATTAGTGTAGATGAAACACATCAAAAAAATTTTTAATCCCATACCTGACACTATTTTTGTTTGTTTTTGTTCAGTAACATCATTGATAGAAGATCTGCAAGATATTGACTACAAAGTTAGTAGTAGCCCATTGGATTCTTTAGGCTGTCTTATAACTTCAAAGTCAATGCATCAGACAAGAAGTGATCATTCAGATATAGTAGCAATATGATATAATTCATTACTGACGACAATTCGTTTTCAGAATTCTTCACGTTGTAGGTTTTGCATCATTTTAGGATGCAGATAAAATAAGTTGAACTGAGCAGTGTTAATGGTGGAAAAGCGAGACGTCAGTGAAGAAACTAATGAGTCAAGATAGGGATATAAATACTTGTTCTGTAATAACTCTCAAAATCCACGCCTACTGTGTTTGCTCGGTGTGTTTGTCGACTGCAAATCCTTGGCAACACTAACTCAATATTAAATTTATCTGCTAGTGATTTTGCCTTACTGAGAATGTCATTCCTAAAGTGTTCCTTAGCATGCTCCTCGAATATTTCAATGAGTCTGTTGATGTATTGTTGAGCCTCTACTATATCAAGTTGAACAGACTGCAACTTCTGGGCAACAGGCTCAAGAACTGATGAGTAATTTGCAATAATGAAGAGAAAAATAAGAAACGTGCACGAAGAGCAAGCGCTGAGTAACATATGTGCATTTTGTCTGGTTTCACCAGCAGTGCCTTTCTGAAGATCAGCCAGTCAAATATTTTCTCAAAGTTCTGACTAAACACACGAATGGATTTATATTTCTCAGTCCATCATGTCTCACACAGAAGAGGTATATTTGGTGCCAATGCTCATCGTTTTGGACTGTCACGAAAAAAAAAATAATAATCTTCTTGATAACACCAACAGCACTACTTATTTCAGGAACATCATTCAGATCATTGACTACAAGGTTTAGTCTGTGAGACGCGCAGTGGATAAAGGCTGTTTTTGGATACTTTTCACGAATCTTTGCCTGACCACCATTCTGGATGCTTGCCATTATAGTGTAGCCGTCATAGCCTGTCTGAGTAATTTTTCCAGGTCTAGATCACACTTTATGCATTCACTGACAATGACATTTGATACAGACTGTGCATCTCTCACAACAATGGGAACAAAAACCGCAAACTCTTCTCGAATACAATCATCATCAACAAACCAAATGCCCAATGACAACTGCTCAATGTCTAAGATATCTGCAGTTTCATCTGCCAATACACTAAATCCAACTGCCCTGTTTGCTGCACAAACAATCTCCTTTTGAAGTACGTGTTTGTATTCTGCCAACAGCTCATTTTGCACCCTATGGGATGTGTACCAAGCATTTCCTGCAGCTGTTTCACTGTGCTGTTTCAGCATTGTGTCACCAGCTTCAATATGAAAATCTAACAAGTAACACAAATTTCCACCAGAGCCTTCTTTTCCACAGAGAGGAATGTCATGGGTTGCACAGTAAATAATGATAGATACAATTGGTTCCAATTTATTTTGGTTCTTTGCAATTTGTTTTGCTACTGCTGCATCGAGCTGCGGAATAACAGCTGTTTCTGGCTTCTGTCGTGTTCGTGTACAAGAAAAATTGGAAGCATCTTCAGTAGAATCTTTGTGCCATGATGATTGCATGTGATTTCTTGCAAGACTCATTGAAGGCATTATATTTTGTGCACACACTAGTGATGAAACTGCCTTGCAACCCACGGTTAAGTGACTGAGGAAATAATACACAAGTTAAGTAGAGTGGGCCTTTCAAGAGAGGAGAAAATGCAAGCCACGGTGAGTACTGAGACAACCAACTATATCTGAATATAGTTGTTAATAAATATTGACATGCATTTCAGTTTCAGACTTCATATTATTCAGAAAAATTAATTCTAACATAAATCCTTTTATTCTATCAACTTTCTAATGTGTCCCTAGTTTTGGGCCTTTATCCCCAACATTATAACAGGCTTTGTCCAGATTTCTTGTGTTAACAGATTGAGAGGTATGGTTTGTATGTGTGTCTGCATGTATGTATAAGAAGGAGGAAGCATACCCCTCAGCTGTCCAGGTTTTTGGAGAATGTCCAGATTTTGCCCCATATTCCTCATAAAAAGCATTGAAGTTGCTAAACAATGACAGACATTTGAGTTTTAGATGTCATATCCTTTAAAAAATGCATACTAACATAAATCCTGTTATTCTAGCAATGTCCTAAGTTCATGAGAGCAATATTTATAATCTGCTCCTATTTACTTTAGGCTTTGTCCAGATTTCTTGCACTTAGAGGTTAAGGTGTGTGTTAAAGAGAGTGAAATGCCCTAGAGTTAGCAGGTGGAATTTATTTTCAATTGCATTTTCAAGGAATTGTGAGCTTCAAAGGAAGAGAGTTTTACTGCTGTTCATGCTAAGCCTGCTTAAAATATGCAACTGTTTTGTTTAGCAAATAGTATCACTATTGTGGTATAGAATTTTTAAAGCAGCACAGCAGGTAGCATACTTGCATCTTGATACAGAGGGCTGTAGGTTCTACTCCCACAACATGTAGATTTGTATTTTAAGGGGGTGTATGTCCTCCTTTGGATGAGATGCCTAATAACTATTTACTTGTTTTTCAACTTGCCACCCATTCCCTATTGCAATATACCAGCTTACCATTTTTTTAATATAACATAGGCAATTTATTTTTCAAGGGCAGCAGGCAGTGAATTTATAGATGAAACACTGAAATATAAAGTTGTTTTCTAGCAACAACCTCTTCACTGGTTTCAGATCTCTTTAATGTGAAATTATTCAGATGAGTTTTACTTCTGCAAAGATTCTGCATATTGATTGATATTGGTGGATTGTATGACAGAAGTTTGAGTAGAGTGGCCCTTTATGGTTGAAATGTTCTGAATTGGGCAGGTTGTCATTATTGGTTCATATGATTTATTTCATTGCTTAAAGGAAAAATGTTCAGAACTATAAATTTAAAACACACTCTAACAAGTGGTGCTGTATTATACAAGTGATATAATTCAATTATTATATAGTATAATTAATACAGTCAGGAAGGTGAATCAAATAACTTTTGCATGGTTCTAAAAATGTGTGCAAGGAGTCTATGATTTGAAAACAGCCCAAAGGTAAACTTACTCTGCCACTGGCCAGATGCATTTTCTTTGAATGCGGGTTTCAATGTTGTTTCGGTGAGTGTGGGTTTCAAAGGTAGAGAAGTTTTAATGCTAAGTCTCTTTTCATTGTAAGACTATTGCTTTGTTTAGGTTTAGTAAATGTCTATCAGTGTTTGTGCTATAAATTTTGAAGTAAAAGTTGTAAATGAAATCCAAATATCTGTAATCATTGTAGAAGTAAAGCATAAAACAGTATGCACACTGAGAGATTTGAACAGTGTCTATGACAAATGGGGAAAAATAGCCAAGTATTGGGACACTGGAATGGTGGGGTGGGGCTGAGTGGGTGGGGCAGCAGAGGGGGTGGGGATATGTGGGCGGGGCTTGGGTTTGCAACCCCCCCTGCAAAAAATCCTGCGGACTCCCTTGTCTGTGATGATTTCTTCTGGCCTGTTTTCCTTTTACCTCTTTCTTGATACAAGGTTTTAATTGACAGTTTTCATGTTTTCAATGAAGAATGGGAAACCTAACCCTAGTAACCATTTTAACATGACATCCTGACCCACACCATTGCTTCTTATAAATCAAACATTACTGATTTTTTAAACAAGAGCTCTTTGATAGGTAAAGTGATATTATGCTAAAACAGATTCATCTTTTATGCATGTCTGTAATAAAATATCACACATCCCTTTGTTGAAACAAAAAAGATTGAGATTCATAGAAAAGTGCTGTCCAGATTAATTTTTGAAGAGGTGACAAAGCATAGGGCAGCAAAGATCATCAGGTATATATGAGGTACAGAACAGCAGTAGCAGTCTGACCAAAGGGATGACTTAAAGAAAAGCAGCTCTAGGCTGCTGTATAGCTGGATCACCATTACAGCATGGCAAGTGACTGAAATGATGGTCATCACAAGGAAAGCAGGTTATCATGGCTTAATAACTATGTACTCGTACACAATACAGTGCCACTCAGATGTGCTCATGTACAAAACTCAGTGCAACACAGATGCACTCAGGTACACAATACAGTGCCACTCAGATGCACTCATGTACAAAACTCAATGCCACTCAGATGCACTCATGTATCTAATGCAGTGCCACTCAGATGCACTCATGTACACCATACAGCACCACTCAGATCCACTCATGTGCACAGTACAGTGCCACTCAGATACACTCATGTACACAGTACAGTGCCAGTCAGATGGACTCATGTACACAATACAGTACCAATAAGATGCACTCATGTATACAAAACAGTGCCGGTCAGATGCACTCATGTACACAATCTAGTGCTATTCAGATGCACTCATACACAATACAGTGCCACTCTGCTGCACTCATGTACAAAACTCAATGCCACTCAGATACACTCATCTACGCAATGCAGTGCCACTCAGATGCACTCATGTACACCATACAGTGCCACTCAGATGCACTAATGTACACGATACAGTACCAATAAGATTCACTCATATATAAAATACAGTGCCACCCAGATGCACTCATGTACACAATTCAATGCCACTCAGATACACTCATGTACACAATACAGTGCCACTAAGATGCACTCATGTACACAATACAGTACCAGTAAGATTCACTCATGTATACAATACAGTGCCACTCACATGCACTTATGTACACAATCTAGGGTTACACAGATGCACTCATGTACACAATACAATGCCACTCAGACACACCCATGTACACAGTACAGTGCCACTCAGATGCACTCATGTACACAATACAGTACCATTCAGATACACTCATGTACACAATACAGTGCCACTCAGTTGCACTCATACAAAATCTAGTGCCACTCAGATGCACTTATGTAGACAATATAGTGCCACTCAGATGCACTTATGTAAAAAATCCAAAAGTTGGAGTAAAGGTGATAGTGCTGGGCAATGCACAAATAATGAAGGCCAATACATACGGAAGGGAAATCACCAGGATTGTGATAGGGTAAGGTCTTGGAATAGTGTCTGGCTGATATTATGAGACAGTTTCTCCACTGATGGCCTGACCCGTGAGGTCTGCCAGCTGCATGACCATAAGCTGCACCGGAAGACACTCCAGATTGCCAAGGTAGGCATCTAATTGTCACCCCACCTTGATAATCACCAGGATGAAAATGTTTTGTATTTCATTCATGTAACTTGGTGTGTCTCACTTATGAGGATGACAGTTTTTAATTATTGAGCAGTTTTATATCTATTGTAGAATGTGGTATTTCAATTTGATGTACGTTTAAAATGACAAGATCTTTAATTAATTAGCATATACTAGATAGGTTTAGTGTTTATATAAGTTAATATTGTTTGGTGTTTACTGCTACTTGCATTTTGGTCTTGAAGTAGTGAGTAGCAGTTTTAATGTGTGAGTGTTTCTTTAAAGTTTTCATGCAGAGGAGGTTCGTGGTGATAGGTAAAGAGTATCACCTGTTGGTATTTAACTGCATTTTTCTGTAAGGTGCACTTGTAATCTGAAGAAGTTTGCTTTGGAAGCAAACGAAAAGCGCTTCATTATTTAATATTAAAACAGAACTTAGACTTTTTTTCTGCTTGCCGTTCTTGTGTTTGTTTTGTTCCAGTTTGTCGTGGGCAGTGTGTTTAGTACAAGTAGAATTAACTCTCAGAGCAAAAGTAAAACATGCACATAAGAATTCAAACACCTAGTACAGCTCTGCATTATAAAGAGACACTGGTCATCTTCAAAAACATCAAGTAGAAATTCCTGTTCTGCCTTGCATGAAGCATCCATACTAAAGCTTTATCTAGTTGTGATAAAGATTATAAAACAGTTGATTCAAAGAGCTTTCACCATGATGTTACAGTTCTCCAATCAGTAGCCAGATGAGGTTTATCACATTACAGTAAGTCATCAGATACTAAGTGATGGAAATACCAGAGAAAAAAACTATATATTGTTCAGGGAACAATGATTATGAAACAAGGACTTTGATTATATTAATGGTACACAACTTTCACAAATGATTTAAATAATTTATGCCATAAAATATTTATGGACAAATGTAACCTTGATAACAAGTAAAGCCCATAAAACTATATAGTCTGTCTGGCTGTGTATCCCTGTGCAACGGCACCCCTTATATTAGGTAATTACATCAAAATTACAGTTAACATCATTTACATATTGCTGTCCTTCTGTTCATTAAAACTATAAAAGATAATGATTAATACTTGGATAATAATCACAAATTTAATATATTAAAATGTTTCCAAGGAATTCACAATGTCCTAGACAGCAAAGCTTAAAAGGCTGTTTATGGTTACCCACCAACACCAAGTGTACATTAATTATATTTAAATTTCTGTCAGACAAAGCGATTATTTTTCTTTTGCAGTTTGCAGCATTAATAATATTTTCATACTTCTGTGGTCGTAGCTTTTCAACTGTGGTATTTATTGTGGTTCTGTGGCTTGTCTGTCAGCCTGCTTTCTCACACACATTAACATTAATGGCATTTATTTTTGGTATTAGCACTCAGCACAGCTCAAGATTGCTGCAGGGTTTCAGATATAGGTTCCAAATTGCCTAGACATAGTAAGGGCTTGTTGAGCTTAATTCTGGTGACTGCCAAAAAAAAGAAAACACTTACTAAAAATGTAAATCAAAGTCTAAATCAATAGTACTAGAAGTAGTGCATATAGTCACAGAAATGGTAGGAGCAAATTACATAGGAAAATGTAAATTGTGGGAACAATACATACAGAATAATGTTTTGGAAAAGGAATTAAGTTTAAGGGAAGGCAGGAATTAAATGAGCTATGTAATGTTCGATTGACAATGACTGTATAGATCATATGTGATTTGTAATGTTTGTAACTGAAAATATGTCAGTATGGTTTGTTTTCATTTATATAAATGTATTATTACCTATGCCATAAGTGATAATTCAATAAATATGAATTTTATTTAAAAAAGATTGCTGCAGAGTTCTTCAGTGCTTAATTTAATAAATGCCATATTAGCAGCTTATCCAGTATATGTAAACTACATTTATATAATGGGGTTTAAATGGCAGTAAGCTAATTGTTGCAAAGTGTATATAAAGTATGTGCCATACATTGTAAGTAAGCTATATTGTCACTGCAAAGTGCTTTCACAATCTTCATAAGTAAATAGCTAAAAAAAATATGGTTGCAGGTAATACTCTTTTACAAATTTATGATACACTTGTGGCCAACAGTATGTTTTTTGAATAATGAGTAACACTGGTGAGTAAAAACCCTCTTCATCCTCTTTATTTCACAGGTAAAGTTATACAAATGAGAGCCGTGATCACTGAGTGTTATTTAACATGAAAGGTTTTATGATCTCATTAAAATATGGAAACACATGCACATCATGCATATACTATAATTTGAGAACAAAACTCTCTCTTCTTTGCAGAGTGTTTCCCCATCTGTTCTCTTCCTCGCGCTCTCTCCTAATAAAGCACGCTTTCTTTCCTCCTCCTTTCTCATCACTGACAGTCATATCCTGTTCTACATGCCAGGACTTACCTATAAATTCACACCACCAACATCACAAAACTGGGATACTACAAAAACATTTGTAACAGCAGTGTCTAAAAAGAACTGAAAATTAGATAAAAACAGTTTGTTAACAAAGCTTAAAATTCTAGACTGTCTATTGCATAATGCATCGGTGATACAGTTTATAATGATACTTGACATAGAGCATCTGCTATAGTTCGTAGTGAAGTAATTTATGCTGTAACAGGAGAAGTTAAAATGAAAGAAAAAATGTTAGTGTTTGTATATTAAATGCACTTTCGTTTCAAAATGGATTCTTGATTATTTTTGATTGTCTGTTTCTGTTGATTTATTTCCTGCCAACAGGAAAGTGCCAACATGGCTAGTGTTGAAAGTTCTTTTCTGGAATTCAGAACTTCTGCCTAATATGGAAAGGTACAGACAGGAGAGCTTAGATAGCAAGGTTAATGCTGTAATATTCATTTTAATTGGTCAGTGGTTAAATTTCAGTTGTTACAATAATGCTGCACTTGACTTAAAATGGTATCAGTAATTTTTTGTGCAAGTGGATGATTGTTGCTATCTTCTACTCATAACACACTAAGTGTGTTTGGAGACTGATATTGAATCACCTGTGTAGGAGGTTTGGCTGGTTCTGTTGCAGTTTGGTCAGTAGACAGCCTGGGGTGTTATTCAGTCCCATAGAAACAGTGTTTTGACCTTGAAAATACTTTTAAGGAATTGTTTTGGGGAGATTTGTGGGTGTATATGTGGGTATGTGAACTGAAAGTGTAAGAGGAAAGAGGGGGGGAAAACATAGTGCTAAATTTATCTGGTAATAGACTAGCTAAGTGCTTAGGTTCTGAGTATGTGACATTATTTACTATTTGCTCTGTGCACTGCTGTGCTTTTATTCTGTAGCTTCTAACATAGTTAAAGAAGGCTTTATGAGCTTGGTGCATTAAAAAAAAAAAAAAAATATATATATATATATATATATATATATATATATATATATATATATATATATATGGGTCTACTTGAAAACACCGACGACGAGAACAAGATCGACAACTTAGATGACCGACAGTTTAAAAGCATGAAACTTCACATGCCTGACAAACCACAATCCCCACAATCAACAAAACAAATACCTTTTCCTAAAAAACACACACACACAACACAAGCACACCAAAAAACTTACAAACCTACACTAAACCTTACATACAAAACTATCTATGCACTAACCTTAACCCAAACCCTAACCCTAAGGTCCATCACTATTGCACACACACCTAACCCGCGCCCTAACCCTAACTCACTTAACCCGCCCCTAACCCTAAAGACTGTCACTATCGCACACTTACCTTACTCGCACCCTAACCGTAACTCACTTAACCCACCCCAACTCTAAAGTCTGTCACTATCGCACACTTCCCTTAACATGTCTGTGTTCTCAGCGTCGGGCTTTTAAACTGTCGGTCATCTCAGTTGTTGATCTTCCGGTCTCAGTGTTCTCGTCGTCGGTGTTTTGGCATGTCGGTGTTTTCAAGTAGACCCATATATATATATAGGTTCATAGGTAGGTACTAGGCTATCTGCCCGAGGGCATTTATAAGGCTAGCCAGAGTGTGTCAGCTTTTGCCGCCCCATTGATTAATTAACTGACCTCTGTTAAGCAGAGCCAATGAAGTGATCCCAGGGGTGTATTTTCTGTTACCCATCCACTCATCAAGGTTTCTCTTGAAGAGTGTTAGTGAGGGGCTCTGCCTAATGTAGTTTGGAATTTTGTTCCAAAGCATGGGGAGTCTCTGTGACAGAAATCTATCCCTCGAGCATGTTCTATTTATTGTTGTGGCGAGGTTTAGCTCACTAGACTGTGTGGCTCACAGTGACTTGGATTTCTTTAGGTGGAGCATGTCCATCAATTCTGAGTTGGACATGGCTTTGTAAATCAGGCATAGATCACCTCTGAGTAAGCAATATGCCACTGCGTACAGCCAGAGTTTTTTCAGTCAGGTTGCATA
Organism: Protopterus annectens; assembly: GCF_019279795.1. Classification (NCBI taxonomy): domain Eukaryota; kingdom Metazoa; phylum Chordata; order Ceratodontiformes; family Protopteridae; genus Protopterus; species Protopterus annectens. Next base: position 1,698,755,428 of record NC_056743.1, read on the forward strand.
GAACATATGTTTGAGGCCAGTAATCCTCTTGGTGAGGTACTTTTGTGGTCTCTCCAGCTGTTGGAAGTGTCTTGTGAGGTGCATCCCAAATGGGGCATTGTAATCTATGATGGGTCTGATGAGTGACGAGTAGACGGGCACTATAACCTCTTTATTTCTGGATACGAACCCTTTTAGTAATTAGTTGGGCCACATAGAAGGATTTCCTAACTACCTTGGCAATATGATTGTCAAAGGAGAGATTACTATCTACCTGGGTCCCCAGATCTCTTATTACCTCTTCTGTATTAAGGGGGCTGCCACCTATGTGGTAATTTGTAAGTGTTTTGTTTTTCACAAACGAGATGACTATGCATTTTTTGGCATTTAGCTCAAGGCCATGACTTTGACACCAGGTGTCCATCTCAGTAAGGCCCTTTTGGAGGATGTTTGTGTCAGCTGGAGAGTCAATTATGGCTCCCAGTTTGCAGTCATCGGCGAACTTGGTTAGCCATAGACCTCCTGTGTTTGCCTCTACTTCTGAAAAGTAGATGCCGAACAGTAGGGGTCCCAAGACCGAGCCTTGTGGGACACCACTTGCGACTGTTTTAGAGTCGGACCTGGAGCCCGCTATTCTTACCGTGTGAGTTCTGTCTGTAAGCCAGTTGGCAACCCATCTTGTGATGTACAGAATTATGTTCAGGCTGGTGAGTTTTTCTGTAATTCCTGAGTGGGGAATGGTGTCGAAAGCCTTGGTGAGGTCAAGGTAGGCTGTGTGAACAACCTTTCCCTCATCTATGGCCTTTGTGACTGTCTTGTTTTTTTATAGGTTCATAGGTTGGTACTAGGCTATCAGCCCTAGGGCCTATACAAGTCTAGCCATAACAATTCCCTGGCTATTTCTTCCCACACTATTTACTTTCCTGGACCCCTGTCTACCAGGGCGACTGACGTGATCCCTGGGGTGAATTTCCTTTCTCCCATCCAATCGTCAAGGTTCCTTTTGAAGAGGGCCAAAGAGGCACTCTGCTTGACATGTATGGGCCATCTCTTCCAGAGTCTGGGGAGTCTCTGGGTCAGGAACCTATCCCTCCCGCATGTTTTGTTTATTGTGATGACAAGGTTTAGATCCCTGGAGCGTGTGGCTCTGAGGGATTGGGATTTCTTTAAGTGTAGCATGTCCAACAGGTCTGGGTTAGACATGGCCTTGTATGTTAAGCAAAGATCGCCTCTGAGTAGACGATATGTGACAGAGTATAGCTGGAGTTTTTTAAGGCGGTCAGCATAGGGCATCTGCTTTAGGCCTGTGATTCTTTTATATCGAAGAAGTCAACCAGGTTTAGTAGGCATGATCTGCCCTTAACAAAGCCGAACTGGGTTGGGTCACGTGTTTGAAGGTTCCCAATGTCTTTGTTAATGAGTTCCATAAAGATGTGCTCCATGGCCTTGCAGACCAGGCTAGTCAGGCTTATGGGGTGATGGTTACCAGGGTCAGTTGTGGACCCTCCTTTGTGGAGTGGAATAACCATTGCTGTGCGCCATTCTATGGGCACGTAGTCTGTGGAGAGGCTGAGGTTGAACAGCGTGTTTAGGTGGGGTTTTTTTTATATAAAAAAAAAAATATATATATATATATATATATATATATATATATATAAACACACACACACAAACACACACACATATATATATATATATATATATATATATATCTGTGTGTAGATAGGCAAGGAAAACTTACCAGTTAGATTGGTAATTACCTGTGCATCACATATGTTCTATTTGTAGGCAAAAGCTTGCAGGCCACCTAGACCTCAGTCAGTCATAGATCCTTACATACTTCAAAATGCAACAAATTATCACCATCGTGTAAAGTCAGTTTGCAGGAAAAACAAGCTAAAAGATACTCCATGAACAGAAAACAAATCAATAAAATCAATACCAATCACCAAAACATACACATCCAACTTAAATACGTTACTGGGTCTCTATTAAAGATAAAAAAAATGGAATGAAACAGGATTCAGGATTGTAACACATTTTTACAGAAATAAAAAGCATTAAAAATTAAAATGTAACTACATTAACTGAACAAGAACAGTAAAAGACATAAAAAAGGTAAAAAATAACCTTGTAATCAAAGTGAAAACATAAATGCCATAACAGGAAGTGAAACAGTGTTGGAAGAGATATGAAGTGAATAACATGAAGCAAAAATGGTGTCTATAGCAAAAAATAATAAAACATCAACTCTAACCTGCACACACACACACACACACACACACACACACACACACACACACACACACACACACACACACACACAAATGCAGAGAAGGACTCAGTCAGGCACTGTTTGATGAAATCTAAAGGTACATTACACAAAAGTAAAGAAATGCATGAATACAAATGCATATTAAACTAGAAACACAGCACAAATAATAACTGTCAATATCAATTATCAAATAAAGGCAGCATGCATTGTATCAGTAAACCATTTTAAGAAAAATGATGGGGGATTGGCATTGAGGAAGTTGCCACCAAAGTGATTATCCATGTGAATATTTTTAGGGTGCAACAAGAATAAAGTACGGATGTATAAACTCTTACCATAATAGCAGATGTCCTTCTTTACACTACTGCAGTATATGTTACAGAAGGGATGCACCCCCCCCCCCCCCGGGCAGTCAGTCGCTCAACCAGTACAAATAAGTTTAAAAAAGATTGTGTTTGCACCATACATCACAATTATGCTCCCCACACAGAATGTTTGGCATAAAAGGGATGAATGGAGATAACTACCTAGGACTGCATTGTCCCAGAATCGAATAGTTGTCAGAGGACAAAGGAGTCCATTCACATCCTGAAGGAAAAAATGCAGAATAAACAAGAGGGGGTTGGAAGGAGGGAGTGAATACTGCAACAGTGAAGACATGGATATCTCCTGTTATGGTAAGCTTTTACATAACTGTGCTATGTCCTTCTATATCAGTGTTGCAGTATTCATTTCAGAATGGAGAGTAAAAATCTCAAGAAACAGAAAGGGAGGTGGTAGGCTTAGAAGAGGCCCCACAAAATTCACATAAAATCATTTCAGCAAAACCTTCTCTGGCCCTAGAAACCATATCCAACTTATAATGCTTAGTAAAAGTATGCACTAAAGACCAAGTATCAGCTTCAAGGGTGGAATTGGTGTGCAACCCCTTTAAGAAGGCTCCAGAAGAGGAAACAGCCCTAGTGGAATGAGCTCTAACAGAATCATTGCCATGAAAAGAATAACAAAAGGAAATGGCTTTGGATATCCAAGAGCAGATGATTTGCTTAGAAACAAGCAAACCCAAAGACCTGGGGTGAAAGGAAACAAAAAGCTGATCAGACTTACGAATAGCCCTAGTTTTATCAAAATAGTACCTGAGCTGTTTGTGCAAATCCAAGGTATGCAGGACCCTCTCAGTAGCAGGCTGATGAGAAGGGGAAAAGGAATGGAATTGTACCGACTGATTCAAGGACAACTCATTGACTACCTTGGGCATAAAATTAGGACTAGTATGAAGGGGCACCCTTTCCCTGTGGAAAAAAAAAACAAAAAGGAAGAATGGCCATAAGGGCCTGTAGCTCAGAAACCCTCCAAGCAGAAGTAAGAGTCAGCAACAAAACAGTCTTCCAGGTACAATGTTGCAAAGATGCAGAATCTGCAGGCTAAAAAGAAGCCTGAGTCAATTTTTCCAAAACAAAATTAAGATCCCAAGGAGGAGGAATAGGCTTTCTTGGAGGCCTAATATGTAGGACACTTTTAAGAAATCGCTTGACCTCAAAACGAGAAGCCTAAGGAGGATTCAAGGGAAGACGAGGAGAAATAGCTGACAAATGGGCCTTCAGAGAAAAATACGCCATGCCAGACTGGAGCAACTCACACAAATAAGAGAGGACCAGAGAGACCCCCACTGAAAAAGGGTCCTGGTTATGAGCCTGACATCAGACCGAAAATCTCTTCCATTTGGACATATAATATTTTCTGGTTGAGGGTTTCATTGCCTCCTGTAAAAACCTGAGCTCATCCAAAGAAATGAGGTGCCTGAAAGGGATCAACATTCTAAATCCTATCAGCCACAACATTAGTTGCAGCATGGAAAAGAGGGGATAGATGAGAGACCCCTTGTCCTGTGTGAGGAGCTCCAACCAGTGAGGTAACGTGTGATGATCGCCCCTGGCCAGATGTATCAAGAGGGGGAACCAGTGCTGTCTCAGCAAAAGGGAGTCACTAGCAAGATTTTTGGGGAGTCCAGCTGAATCTCCTGCAGGAATTTTGGAAGTAGAGGAAGCGAAAGAAAACCATAAATTAATTTCCCCTTCCAAGGAAATGAAAGGACATCCATCTTCCAAGCCAGATGGCATGTCACTCTGGAACAGAAGAGAAGAAGCTGCCTGTTCATAGGAGAGGTAAAAATATCTACCTGAGGAATTCACCAGCAATGGACAATGTCCAGAAACACATCTCTGTTAAGCATCCATTCATGAGGCTGTGTTTTGTACCTGCTCAGGGAGTCTGCCACAAGATTGTGTTCTGAAGGAATGTATGCTACCTGAAGAGTTAACGGATAACTGACAGCCACTTCCCAAGCCTAAAATGCCATCCTGCAGAGGGGATAAAATTTCATGCCTCCCTGCTTGCTGACATACCACATCACTATAGTATTGTCTGTGTACCTTCAAGAGGCCCAGAGAGAACATGGGGTGAAAAGCCTGAAGAGCCAGAATCAGACCCCTCATCTCTCTGATGCTGACATGATCTGACTTCTGATGAGGAGGTGAAAGACCCTGAACTTTCAGGTGACCAAGAGATGCCCCCACCCCATGTCTGAGACATCAGTGAACAGATCTTGAGAAGGGATTGAAGGCTGAAAGGACCAGCTTGGTTTGAGAGCAAACTGCCATATCCACCACTCAAATTACTTTTTGAGAAAGGAAATGAGAGGTACACTGAAATTCAGAGGGTGGCAATGCTGCAGCCAAACTGACCTGAGGTACCACTGAAACTTCAGCATATGCACTCTGGCAACAGGAAGCACTAGAATAGAAGAGGCCATGAATCCGAAGGCCCGAAGAAACTCCCTGGCTGGCATGGCAGTCAGAAGAAGGAGGAGGTCAATGACAATACCTTTGGAGGCAGAAGAGAGGCCAACATTGGTACCATCTGAATCCTGCATCCCAGATACACATAATCTTGAGAGGGAGTCAGGATGGACTTTTGGAACTTGATAGTAAACCTAGACTTTGAAGAAGGGTGATAGTGAACTGCATATCCTGCAACATTTGACTTGGAGAAGGTGCCTGAATTAAAAAGCTCATCCACATAAGGAAAAATCTGAATGCCTTGGAGCCTGCAGAAGGCAATTACAGGAGCTAGGCACTTTATGAATACAATTGGGGCAGTAAAGAGGCAAAGAACAAAGCAGAGAACTGAAAATGAGATGAAGACACAAAGAAATGATGAAGGCAGTGTGAATAGGAATATGAAGTTAAGCAGCTTTCAGTTCCAAGGGCACCAGAAAAGCAAGGGGTAATAAAAGAAGAAACAGAGTTTAATGAGTAAGCATCTGAAAAGGAAGGGATCTCGAGAAAGGTGTTGAGCTTAGAGAGATACAAAATAGGTCTCCAAGTGCCCTCCTTTCAAGGAACTAGGAACATTCTGGAATAAAAAACCCTTCTCACTTGAGAAGGAGGGGCAGGTTGAATGGTCCCTGGATTCAACAGGGACTCTAGAACCTCTGAGAAATGTAGAAGTTGCTCTAGAGGAGGTTGAGGAATCCCAGAAAAAGGAGGGAGAGATTTCCATACCATGAATTAACCCAGATGGATGATAGAAAGAACCTAAGAGTCTGAAATGATGAGATGTCAATTTGAAAAACAAAGGGAGAGCCAAAGGGACAAAGGAATCTGGTCTAAAGGCAGTTGGTGGGCTTATCAGATAAAGGAGGCTTCTAGGCCACAGGAATCTGAGAAGCCTTAGAAGAGGGGGGGCTGCCTCCCACCCTTCCTGCCCTTAGAGGCCTGGTGGGGATGCCTGCAAATAAAAGCAGACCTAGAAGGACAATTCCTCTGGAACTTAGGGATAGGAGAGACATAAATATGTTTTAAGGTCTTGCAAGGCTTTGCCTTTCTCTTGAAGAGACTTAAACACGTCAGTAGCAGCAGTCACAAAAAGATGTTTATTATCCAAAGGAGCATTCCACAACTTGGCCTTAATGTCCTCAGGCAAAGTCTGGAGACTAAGCCAAGAATAACACCTCATGATGGACCCAAAAGCTGCAGCCCTAGAAGAGGCTTCAGCAGCATCACAGCTACACTTAACAGAGTGGCGAGCCACTTGAGAAGCAGAACATAAAAAAGATAAGGCAGACGAATTGCCATCAGAATCAGGGAGGGCAGAGATATCCTGACAATCCTGATCAATCAAGGGCAGAGCATCCCTGGTGATGTGGGTCAGGTAACTAGTAGCCCCAAAGGCCAAAACAGAAGCAGTGTAAACTTTATTACCAATCCTCTCCATTGCCCTGCTATCCTTATCAGAAGGCAAAAGTTTGGAAGAAAGTAAATGCTTGGAAGGTTTGTCAAGAGAGACTGACACCACAGCAGGATCAGCAGAAGGACATTTAAATAAAAGCTGACAATCCTCAGGAACCTTATGGAGCCTATCAGTTTTCTTAGGAGCAAGAGGCTGAGAATCAGGAGAATAGGAAGCACCAATGAAAGTGTCCAACAAGGCCTCCACCATAGGAGGAACTGCTGATGGTGTAGGAATATCCACCTGAAGCAACTCACAATATCTTGTCTGAATATCAGACACTTGAGAAAAATCCCACTTAAAGAATTCCATCATCCTTGAAATTGTGCCCCCAAAGGACAATTCTTTGCTAGGAGACTCAGGGTTAACATACTCCTCTTCATCAGAACCATAAGCCAAAGGTGAAGGCGTCTGTGATGAACAGGACAAAGACCCTTTACCAGACTGGGAATCCTCATTCGAGGAATCTGGTTACCAAAACCATTTAGAAGGTGCAGAGTTCCAAGGAGGAGCAGGTACTAAAACCCCTTGAGGAGGCTTTAGGGCCATTAAGGCAGAGAACAAGCCCTGAGTAAACTCTAGTCATTTCCTTTGCAGATCCATAGGACAGACTAAAACATGCTTCAGTTTTCATCTTTTCTTAGAAAGAACATCAGCCCTAACAAATACCATAGGTTCTGACCCCTGGCTAGATTTAATAAGATAACTTGGAATTTCATCCATGACTAATATCTGCAAAACCCCTCTAGGACCTACCGAGATAATCAACCTCAGTTTCCCCTCGACATCTGGAGCAGATGCCTGCAAAGCCTCAGAGGACATGCGAAAAGATGGATTTATGACAGCCTCTGGCAGGGTTGAGGAAGAGAAATCTGATGTAAGCACCAAACAACCTACAGAGCTATTACCTAGTTCTAGAGGGAAACCCAGTGGAGGCTGCACAGCTAAAGAACTGGCACAACACTTCTTGGCCTTCTTCTTACTTAATGGGAGTATCTCAGAGTTAAAAGATTCTGCTATGGTACCCTGAGCTAACTGTTTAAGCTGTTAGTTTTCAAGATAAATGCCCAGGGAAGACAAACTGCTTCTGAGTGTCTTACAGATACTACAAGTGGTATGGTCGTAGGAAGTGTCCAAACAAAAAAGGCACTCTTCGTGATGATCTTTCTGGGGAATCTGCTTCCCACACTGACGTTTTCCCCTCTTGGATGACATAAATACTACATAGTGATACAAAATACAAGACTATGAAAATAAAATAAAAACTAAAATATAAAAATAACCCCAATGGGGCACTTATCTGGTGTTGCTAGTTATTCAGTACAGCAACAAAGTGTTCAAACCAACTGGCAAAAATGGCATTCAAACTGGCAGTAAAAGAAGTTCTGGGTAGTTGCATCCATATGTCCCTACTATGCCCTACATTCTGTGCAGGGAGCATAAATGTGATGTACGGCACAAACAAGATCTCTTTTAAATTTATTTATACCGGTCAAGCGATGGGCAACCAAGAGTGTGATATCCATCAGTAAAGAATACTCCAGCAGTGATATAGAATGACATCATTAGCTACATCAGCTTTAAAAAATGTTTGGGGGAATTAGTGCTTGTATATCTGAGTCTTCGGGTTCTTAGTTTGTCACCAAAATCATTACTCTTGTAAATATTTTTGAATTTTTGAGGCTATGTCACTTGGAAAACAGTGTAAATGTTTGTGAAGAACTATGCTACTAATGTATACGTTTCCTCATCTGGACTCATTCACATCTCCAAATACAGTTGAGGTACTATGTAGCATTAGTATTTGTTTATAAACAGGTCTTTGCAATATCACACACAAGTTTGAAGAGTCCCTTACAGGATTACACTGAAAACATCATAATAAAAATCCAGACAGTTAAAGAGGTATAACCCTGCACAGCAGTCAGTTAGTTAAAATGAGAAGATGAACTATTTTACATTAAACTACAGTGCAGATGTAATTATAATGCATACATCCAGATATCAAACTGCAAAAATACGGATGCCCATTTTATTAGCACAGTATGACATTTAGTGGGTGCATGGGGCAGGTAAGACTGCCTACCCAGGAAATGTTACACACATAATATGGGCTTATGCCTCACAACAGCACTGAGAATGTGGTGATATCTGTACCTTGCACACCCCCTCATGCCTTACTGTATTCACACACACACACACACACACACACACACACACACACACACACACACACACACACACACACACACACACACAGCATCAAACAAATAAAATGCTAAAACTATCACTGTACTTTGCCCTTAATCTAACCCCAACCAGCAAACACTCCCACCCATGATGCAGAAAATGTTAGAACAACCCAAAGCCTCAGCAATAGAATAAAATCCCACTTACATGTAAACATACTCATTACAGAAATAGTCAATGATCCAACGTTCAAAATCTGCTGCAACTGACAAGCAGGAAATTTTAAAATAAAGTGAAAGCAATACACTTTGTCAGTGAAACATGCATTCAGTGGAGTTTATTGCAGCTACAGACATAGATATATATATATGGGTATATTAAAAATGATCAAAAGAGGCAAGTGTTGACAAACAAAGATGGACAAAAAAAAATCAACATGTCTCTACACACTCATCAAAAGATAATGTCAGAGCATGCAAGTTAAAAATATCATGCCCAGTTCATAAACATACCATGATGTGTATGAGGCTGGGAAAACATCACATTGAATTTTTTGTATTCAAAAAGCACCCTCGCATAGGTGCTTCATGGTCATTTAACATAAAGATGGGCAGCACCACTAAGGGTTCACACTGAGGTTATACAGAATGGGCATATTCTGGGACAGAGAAGTATATGCTAATTAGCAGTGTGCTGTCTTCCTAGAACAGTCCTCAGGAAGCCATTTGCAAGGCTGAGTGATTCTAGAAAGCACTTTGCTGTAAGCATTTGCACCCCCACCATGCCACAACAGCAAAGATATCCAACAGGCCATGTTCAATCATGAACACAAACATGTTAGGTGGAGTCATTTGACAACAGGAAGAATAAAGTACAGTTGTGTACACTTACCATAAAAGTAGATGTTCGAGTGTATTCACTGTTGCAGTCATCACACTTGGGTTATCCTGCCCGGGGTAGCCCTCAGTCGGCCCAAATACCAGAGGCTTAGTATTTCTGCATCAGTTGCTGTTGCTCCAGGACTGACATCAGGTCGTCAGTGGTATAAAATCAGGCAGCCGACACCATTACATCAGTTTTTCTTGCCCCAAATGTCAGAAGCCCCCAAATAAGGAGCTAGGTAATGGTGGAAGAACACCACCAGTACAAAGTAAATACCAAAAAGTCCTTGTAAAGAGAGAGAGAGAGTGGGAGAGAGACGAGGGGGGTGGAGGGAGGGAAACCAGGACTGCAACAGTGAATACACTCGAACATCTACATTTATAGTAAGTGTACACAACTGTACTATGTTCTTCGTGTTTCACTGTTGCAGTCATCACACTTGGTTTGATTCCCAAAGCTGAAGAAAAGGGTGGAGGCAGTCAAGAAGACTGGGGGCTGGCTAGGATGCCCTGCAAGGCAATGGTTGCAAAGCCTGCCCTGGATTTGGAGAAGATAGGCAGGTGGTAATGCTTGGTGAAAGTATGAACAGAACTCCATGTTGCAGCCTCCAGGATGTCCCTGGTAGGGGCCACACTGAGAAAAGCTGCAGAGATAGAGGTTTCCCTGGTGGAATATGTCCTGACCAGTTTCCCATGGTACTTGTAGCAGAAATAGATATAGTGTGCTATCCACTTGGAGATTGTTTGGATATGGCCTTGCCCTCCGCCCCTTCTGCAAAGCTGACTTGCAATTGGTCACTTTTCCTAAAAGATTTAGTCCTAACCAGGTAGAATCTGAGCTGTCTATGCACATCTAGAGAATGCAAAATCCTTTCCCCCTTGTTTTGTGGGTTAGGGAAAAAGGTGGGCAAATTAATAGATTGGTTGAGAGCCACACTGGACACCACTTTAGGCATGAAAGTTGGTTTAGTTAACAGAGAGACTCTGTCAGCATGAAAAATGATGAAGGGCTTTACTGCCATGAGTGCTTGTAGCTCTGAAACTCTTCTAACTGAAATGATGGCCAGAAGCAAGGCTGTTTTCCAAGAGAGGATTTTTTAACTCTGCTGATGCTGCAGTCTCAAAGGGGGGGTAGTGTGAGCTTTTCCAACACAAAGTTAAAGTCCCAAGCTGGAGTAGAAGTGCTTCTGGGTGGCCTTAAATTGTTAGTCCCTCTTAGGAACTGTTTGGTGAGTGGATGAGAAAAGAGAGGTCGCTCTGTGCTGTAATGAGCAGAGATGGCAGAAGCATGAATTTTAACAGAAAAAAAGGATAGGCCCCTGTGTAGCAGTAGTAATCCAGGATGAGAGGTAGGGAGGGCTTTGCTGTTTCATTTCCTGTAGCCTGGATCCAGGTGCAATAGCTTTTCCACTAGTCAGCATAGGATTTTCTAGTGCTGGTGCATCTGGCCTCATGTATAGCATCTAGGACTTGCTTGCTTAGACTGGCAACTGGAGGAGAGGTCAGGGAATAAGCCAGGCTGCCAGGTTTAGGGTCTGCAATTGTGGATGCATGAATTCTCTGTTCTGCTGGGTCAGGAGAGTTGGGATCTGAGGTAGGTGCCATGGTGGCAGGGGTGACACACTGTGCAGCAGTGGGTATCAGTGATGGCGTGGCTAGTCTGGGTCAATCAAGACTGCTCTTGGTTTTTCCTCTCTTATTTTGAGTAGTACCCATGAAAGTAGAGGTAGAGGGGGAAATGCATAGATTGAGAGGTTTACCCATTGGAAGGATAGGGCATCCACTTTCCAGGCCTTGCTGTGAGGTTCCCTTGTGCAGAATTTGCTGAGCTGGTGATTGTTGTGGGAGGCAAAGAGATCCACCTTCGCGGTGCCCCATTTCTGGGTTACAAGGCTGAAGGTGCTATGGTCTAGCTGCCACTTGTGTGGATCAAGGAGTTTTCTGCTTAAGTTGTCTGCCAGAGAGTTTTGGGAGCCTGGCAGGAATTGTGCTTGCAGGTGAATTTGCATGGCTGAAGTCGTGTGCCAAAGGGTTATGACGAGCCTGCAGAGGGAATAAGAATGAGTTCCTCCCTGCTTGTTGATGTACCTTATCACTGTGGTGTTGTCTCTTATGATCAGTAGAGGCCCTGGGGAGAGTAGGGGTCTGAAAGCTGTCAAAGCGTGCTGAACAGCTAACATCTGTTTTTGGTTGATGTCCAGATGTATTTGATTTAGGGTTGGCCCTGAATGCAGCTGCCATCCAGGTGTGCACCCCAGGCATAATCTGATGCATCTGTGGTTAGGGTCTGGGTGGAGTGGGGTTGTGAGAAGGGAAGACCCTTGCTGTAGTTGCATACTGCTGCCCACCAAAGAAAATCTTTCCTTAGACAGGGTATCATAGGTATGATAGTTTCCAGGTCCTGAGAGTGTTGACACCAATGGCTTTTTACATCCCACTGAAGTTTCCTCATACGCAGTCTGGCATATGGAATGAGTAGAATGCAGGATGCCATGAACCCTAGAGCTTGCGGGATTTTCCTTGCAGATTGGTTCTGGTGGCTAGTTGACAAAAGTAGCCTGTCAAATAGGCTTGTTTTTCCTGGAGTAAGGAATGCCATCTGGGAAGCTGTGTCCAGGCTTGCTCCAAGGAATGCAATTTTCTAAGTGGGTACTAGTTTGGATTTTTTTTCATTTATAGTGTACCCCAGGGAGGTCAGTAGGTGCTTTATAAAGCACAGGTGCTGTAACAGCTTTTCCTGACTATCTGCTTGAATCAGGCAGTCGTCTAAGTAGGGGTAAATTTGAATATTCCTTTGTCTTCAAAAAGCAATGGCTGGAGCCAAACATTTTGTGAAAACTCTGGGAGCAGTGAATAAGCCAAAGGGAAGTGCAGAGAACTGAAAGTGCATAGATCCTGCTCTGAAACAGAGATATTTCCTGCAGGAATCCCTAATTGGGATGTGTAGATAGACCTCTTTTAGGATTAGGGTGGCTAATCAAGCATCCTTGGAGAGCATAAGAAGAAGCTGCTGAAGGGTGAGCATTTTGAATTTTGGTACCACCAGGAAGGCATTTAGAATTGATAGATTGAGGATTGGGCACCAGGTGCCCTCTTTTCTGGGTACCAGGAAAAGCCTGAAACATGGGCCTATCTGGTCTGCAGGAATAAGCTGTAATGGCTTCTTGGAGAGCAGGGAATGGACTTGGTTTTGTGCCTCTGCCCACTGGTTTGGAGGAAGATCTTGGAACCCTTTTGGGGTAGGTAGAGTGTGGAAATAAAATTTATATCCCTGGGACACTATGTTCAGAACCCATTGGTTTTTGGTGATAGAGGCCTACTTTTTGGCATGGGAGGAAAGTTTTCCTTCTAGGGGCACAAGTGGGTGAGCAGAGGTAAGGGGTGGAGGTGTAAAGTCATTGTGAGTTCTTTCCATAAGGGGGTGGCTTAGCACTCCCTGTTTTTGAAGTGAAGTAACTCCATTGCTTAGATCTCTGCATTCCCTGGGATTACTGTCAGGGGGGTCTGCTTCCCCTAGGTCTTTTCTTAGCTGGTCTTGAGGGGGGCAGAAAGGACCAGTGCTTGGAGAGGCAATGCCTACTGAACCTCGGAGGCTGGACCTGCAAGAAGTCTTTAACTGTCTGCATAGATTAAGCTTTTTCTGCCATCGTTTTTAAGACCTCTTCTGCCTTGGTGCCAAACAAATTGTCTATGTTCAATGGTGCGTCCAATAGTTTTGATTTGACATGGTCTGGCAAGGTCTGTTCCGTAAGCCAAGCATGTCTTCTAAGTACAGAATATGTGACTGCTGCCCTGCAGGATGCTTCTAGGGCATGAAAGCCACATTGCAAGGTGTGTCTAGCAACTTGGATTGCAGAATGCATAAGGTCCTGTAATTCTTTATTTTCTGCACAAGCCGGAAAGGTAGATATTTTTTGTTTACAGAGTTCTATAGTATGTTGTTGGTATTTCAGCATGTGGAACTGACAATTTAGTGCTCTAATGGCAAGAGTTGCAGAGGTATATACTTTTTTACCCCATTTATCTAAAGCTCAGGAGTCCCTGTCTGAGGGGGTGGGATTCTTAGCTGTGGTTGCTTTTATTCCTTTAGGTCCTTGGGAGATGACCTGTGGGTCCACAGTAGGATTCTTGAAAAACAATTTGTGAGAGTCAGGGAGTTTGTAATACCTGGCAGGCTTCCTGGGAGCAGGAGGAAGGGTGTCAGAAGTTAAACTGGATTCCATAAAACCATCATCCACAACATCCAGGACAGGAGGAATGGTTAGAGGTCTGTGCTGTGGTAAATCTAAGAAGTCCCTGAGTCTTTGTTTGGACTGAGGATAGTCCTGACACTCCCATTGGAAATGCTCCCTTAAAGTATGTAGGGTTTCACCAAATTAAAAATTCTCTGGAGGAGAGGCATCGGAATCCTCATAAGCAGACAAGGGTTACATGTCTTCATATTCAGAAACCTCAGAGTCATCAGACTTCTGGTCAGATAAAACTGCTGAGGACAAGTCTCTTTTTCTTTTGGAAGGGGTGGGCTGGCTTCCCTAATAAGCAAAATAAGGTCTTCAACCATTTTAAGCATTTGAGATTGAGGCATGAAAGCAGGTGCTTGAGCTTGGGTCATCGTTTTTTTAGGCATAGTGCATACCCTGGGCCTTAGAAACTCGGTAGGTTTAGAAAGAACTGAAAACACAAAAGAAGTTGATGGTTTGTGTCAAGTATCGGTAGTGCGAAGAACTACCTCAGAAGCCGGTGCCTGCTCAGCGGCTCCAGACCCATCCAAGGTAGAGACATCTGCAGGATCCTTAGTCAAAGAAGTCTCGTGGCATACCGGCCTCTGAACAGGTCTCGGTAGTGGCCTGCAAATCCACAGAAGTGGGCATCAGGGGCTGTGAAAGCACCTTACGGAGGACCGGCAAACTGGCAACTAGTTTCATGGAAGCGTCGTCGGCAGTTTTGGACCTGTGCTGTCTGTCTCTGTCTTTATTCTTACGTTTTTTTGAAAGATCGGTAGGCGGATGACTTTCTGAAGCCATTTTGGAATACGGAGATCGAGAGCAAAAATATTTAGCTACAAAAAGGGCCTGACGACGTACAGTTCTGGTGTTGAACAAAGCACAAAACTGCCAGTGAGGGATGTCGTGGTCTGGGCCTAATTAGGTGACACAGTAAGAATGGAAATCTCGGTGCAGTATTTGTTTTCCACAGGTGAGACAATTGTTAACTTTTTCTGACATCAGTTAGTGCAAGAAAAAAGGATCCCCAGTGGGGTACTTAGCTTTAAAAGACTTCAGCTTTAATTCTGAAATGAAAACTCAGGTAGCGGTGACCGGCACTCATGCAAACTGCTTCTGCTTTGGGCTCCTCTGCAAGAAAGACTGATGTAATGGTGTCGGCTGCCTGATTTTATACCACTGATGATCTGACATCAGTCCTGGAGTGACAGCAACCAACACAGAAATACTAAGCCTCAGGTATTCAGGCCGACTGAGTGCTACCCCTGGCAGGATAACCCAAGTGTAATGACTGCAACAGTGAAACACAAAGAACATCATGGAAAAGTGCTATATAATGGCACCACTGTTACCATGGGGACTGGCTTACTTGAGGGGATATACACTCTAAAGTGCCATACCAGCACTATCATCACTAAGGGGATGAGGAGGATACAATGGACATCAAGGAATGTTCCTTAAAGATCCATAAGACACATACATTACTATGGGAATCACAGGGAGGGAGACACCAGGTATCAGGGTTTCCATTTAAGTGATATAATGGCAATAACGTTAGAATGAGGATCAGGGGATTGGGGAAACCACTATACATCCACCTGGGCTAAAGTCCCATAAATGCACCTACATAATAATGAAGATAACAGGATGGATACACCAGATCACCAGGGCTGACTCTTGTAAAGCACTGTAATGACACCAACGTACTACAGGGAAGGGAGGACCACAGAGGGTTAGGAACAGTTACAGGGACTGTAGTTTGTATGTCTGTAAATGATATGTGAACATGTGTGCATGAGAGAGTGGCCAGAGAAAGGAATTCCACTGCCTGCATTAGCAGCAGGGTACCACCATAATGTAGAGGTCAGCCATGACCTGCACATCGAGGTAGTACCTGCGATTTCGGAGACGTAAATTAGGCAAAAACGAAGTTCAACCTCATCACAGCTAACATATTCCTGAATCAGATTAGGGCATGTCACACCAGAAGGCCCTTTCTAGCACGAGCTACATGGTTCATGCTGGGCTTTTAATGAATTCCCAGAACTGCATTTTGCAGGGGTCAAGCCCTTCTGCACCCCCCCACCCCTATGCACACTGATAATGTTATATTCTAACTTTGAATTCACACAATCCTGGGGAAAAGAGATATTCTCCAACAATGGTAATGCAGTGATCTCATACACCTACTGACCATCTGTTTAGTCAACCATATTGTGTCAAATAAACAGACGTCAATTTTAACAATACTCAACTTAACTCCTGGTACCCATGTATATAGATGCGTTCATGTGTCTGTGTGTATATAATATATATATATATGTATGTATGTATATATATATATATATATATATATATATATATATATATACACATATATTGATTTATTTATTCATTTTTTGGAGGAGGTCTGGGGAGAAAAGTTCCAGTATATTAATATTTAAGACATTTTCAGAGGTACAGACATCATTTTTTTACAATTATTCAATATACAGTTATGGCAGTTAACAGAACAGCATGCATATCTCATTATACAGAATAATGTTTGGACATGGATAAGGAAAATAGGGGTGAAGTAACTGTAAAAACCAGTGCAAGTAAAGATATGGAGAGATATTTGCAGGTCTAGAATGATGCAGCGTAGGAAGGTGAGTTATAGTGAGTTATA